>NC_139625.1:66050216-66052716 GCF_964638095.1 Poromitra crassiceps
GTGACCTGCTCTCAGACCTGTTCTCAGTCACTATGGGAACTGAGAGAGCAGGTCACGTGGGGGCTGGGTTTACCTAGGCTAGTTGTGAAGGACAGGGGTGATGTGGTCAGTGGAGGTTGTGAAGGACAGGGGTGATGTGGTCAGTGGAGGTTGTGAAGCACAGGGGTGATGTGGTCAGTGGAGGTTGTGAAGGTCAGGGGTGATGTGGTCAGTGGAGGCTGTGAAGTAGCCTGGGTAAACCCATCCCCCACGTGACCTGCTCTCAGACCTGTTCTCAGTCACTATGGGAACTGAGAGAGCAGGTCACGTGGGGGCTGGGTTTACCTAGGCTAGTTGTGAAGGACAGGGGTGATGTGGTCAGTGGAGGTTGTGAAGGACAGGGGTGATGTGGTCAGTGGAGGTTGTGAAGGACAGGGGTGATGTGGTCAGTGGAGGTTGTGAAGGACAGGATGATGTGGTCAGTGGAGGTTGTGAAGCACAGGGGTGATGTGGTCAGTGGAGGTTGTGAAGCACAGGGGTGATGTGGTCAGTGGAGGTTGTGAAGCACAGGGATGATGTGGTCAGTGGAGGTTGTGAAGCACAGGGGTGATGTGGTCAGTGGAGGTTGTGAAGGACAGGGGTGATGTGGTCAGTGGAGGTTGTGAAGGACAGGGGTGATGTGGTCTCGGTGACGGGTGGTGGTGAGGTGAGCAGGGGGGCAGCGGAGTTCTGGACGTATTGAAGTTTATTGAGGATTTGTTACATAGGTGAGCCATAGAGGATGCTATTGCAGTCGTGGAGTCTGGAGGTGGGCAATGCAACTGAGAGACTGACTTTGTGGATAATTATCTCATTATCCAGGGATACGGACACATATTCTGTCAAAAACATACTTCTAAAGCTTCCTTGGGTACAGAAGTTCAAGTTAACATTTTCTGGTGTCCATACATTCATCAATACCTTATCAGTGATGTTTCGTTGATGACCTCTCACAGGTTAAAGGAGGACTTACCCCCTAGATATGTATTAGAACAGTGATTTGAAAATACCTATGGAAAAAACCAAGAAATGACATATACTCTTGTCTATACTAGACTCTTTGGCTGTGTTAAGTCAAGATTTTTTTTCGGAAATCGACGCCATTACAGTTTGCCTACTGCCTCAAAAATAATTTATTTGAGAGGGGCAATATCTTTATAAATATCAACAACTAGCCAACGCTGGTGGCCTGTATGGAAACAGAAAATCCTGAAATGGTTGATAGTTATATCAATTTGGCCATTCAGTGGCGAACTAGAAATTTAATTATTTTTGTCCCATTTTGTCCCATGTGTGTGTGCGTGGCTTGTCTAAACTTACGTTAAGAGCCTCGCTGCTCGCAGCACACAACACACAGTGAGGACAAACCTCTCGCTCTGGGGTAACACAATGCGAGATTTCTCCACGTAATTCCCTCGTCTAACTAGAGATAAACCGCGCAATGAAATCCGTTTTTAATTTGCGTTTTGGGGCTTTTCGTGATTCTTGTTGAAAGTTACAACACCTCTGATTTTTCCTCTCGGCGCAGGAGGCAGCGCAGAGCTCTTCTCCTCCTCACACTGTTCCCATGCGAATCCCCCCGAGCAGCACACACACACAGACAGAGCCAGTCGCTCTGCTCTGCTGACTTGATTTCCAGAAAAGTTGGCGTTGCTTGTACACAGTGATGATATTATATTAGCCGATATGTTTAGAGAAGCTTTGTCACATTGTCACGTCGTAGTATAGCGTTATATTTTACATGTCCGCTAAACTGCGACGAGATTTGTTTGCTGAAATGTCAGACTGTTGAAAGCCCCCGCCTCTCACTGCTGCTGTGTGCTGCTGCCGCGCGCCCCCGCGGGTGCATGAGAGAGCAGACTGGCCGAGAGAAAGTGCTTCCAAGTCGGACTGATAGCCGCGGAAATGTCAGACTGTGCTCTCTGTGCTCTGAGAGCACAGAGCTGCTGCTGCTGCTGCTGCTGCTGCTGCTGCTGCTGCTGCTGCTGCTGCTGCTGCTGCTGCTGCGCGCGCGCCCGGAGCTTGGTGCTAGTGCATGAGGTTACAGTACGACTCTCTCCCGCCCGCTCCCGCCTGGCTGGGCTGGAGACAGTGCTTCCAACTCGGACTGATAATATAAACATCATCATTTGAGCTTATCCAGGTAAGATATTAATAAAGTAGTGACACATTCAGCGGGAAACTAACTATAATTAAGACATGTGCCAACTTTGACGACGTTTGGTTCAGTATTTTAAGAGCAAACTTCAATAGGAATAGGCTTGGAGTTCTGAGGAGCCGAAAGGGTACAGGGGGGGTAGGGGAGTAATTATCTTGAAATCCCATAGTCTTTGGGGACAACCTGACGTCAGGTTGTACCAAATATCCCATTCATTTGAGAAAAGAAAAAAAAGCAGTGTTCGACCTTTAGAGGGCGCTTATGCCAGATATGCTGCTGAAAAATGATACAAATGGTCAAATGGCAACAGTTTGGTGTCAAATG
>NC_139625.1:66057716-66216552 GCF_964638095.1 Poromitra crassiceps
TGCGCACAGTGCGTTGTGTATTTATATACAGTCTAGCTCTGTAAATATGACACTTTAAGTTGTAATATTTTTGTCTCGCCAAAAGTAACCAGGAAGATTCCCACTATGAGATCAGTTTATCAAAATGACGCCTGTACGTAAATCTGATTTTGGTTGTCGGAGATTTCAGACCTCCAGGCTGCTGCTGAGTGCTCTCAGCGCTCTCAGCCTGGACCGGAAGTGGAGGCAGGCCTCACTCACTCACCCTCAGCCTCACTGGGGGGATTGCTGTGTTGATTAAGCTAGCCTAATGTTTCCGTGGCATTTTGATTAACTTTATGATTTAATTCCTTTTGGAGCAAATGTTGGTTTTACAAATCTAACCTTGACGCTTTACGCTACGTTGTTTACTGGTATAGTGCCCGTATAGTGTGGGTAGCGCAGCCTGTAACGTTTCATTTAATATAGCTCAGTGGTAACGTTAGCCTAGCTGCCTAGTCTCGTCTCTGTTAACTATATCCTTACAGCTATATGTTAACAGCTAAGAAAGGAGCTTGTGAAGAACTAACATCCCCACAGTCAAAGCATTTCTCTGAGATATCCATATAAAAACGTTTGTTGCTTTAATACCAACAATAAAACCTCTGTTTATGTGACGCTAACGGCTAACCTGTTAGCGATTAGCTCATGGCTGGTGCTTGCCTACTAGGCTCCATCTGACCCGGGACGGGAGTTAACGTTATAAAACACATTTCCTGGCAGTTGGACAACCTGGTAAGTTCTGAAAATATGTGTATATTATTGTGTTATTCCAGCTATCGTTATTGGTTGTTAAGTTAGTAATATTAAGCCGATAAATAACGAAAAACAGCCGACTAGTGAAAGCGGCTAACGCTATTGCTATGTTGAAAACGCTGGAGTAATTTATAAAACACACATATTTTCGGAACTTACTTCAGTCCCCAACCAACGTTAATTCCTCGCGCACCTTTCGCAAAACAATTTTCTTTTTATTGCGCTCCATTGATATGTCTGGTAGCCACTAGCCAGCACAGCCACCCCGTACCCGTGCTAAGAGCCTCTGTCCCGGCCCACACACCCAGCAGAGCCACCCAGACCTCCAGTCCAGGCAGCGTTACATGAAAGCACAAAGCAGCACTGTGTCCTGTCTATGTCAAACTAACGCTAGTTCTATAATGTGAAGAGCCTGTCCAGCCAATGACGGCTTGAGACTGGCTGCCACAGCTGTCAATCATCCATTTTTATCCCTTTTTATATGTCAAATAACTACTGTAATTTCCGCACTATAAGCCGCACCGGAGTATAAGCCGCAGCAGCAAAATTGCCTGTTTGTTACATATATAAGCTGCACCGGACTATAAGCCACAGGTGTTTTAATGTTTTTTTTTTTTTTTTTTTTTTTTTTTTTTAATTGTGTTTTAATGTTTAATTACCATATGTAAGGGTTCGTGCACAGAGGGGATTGTCGGGAAAGAGATGGCTGTTTGAGGAAGCTCCCATTTATTAACATTTCAACAAAACAACATAACACAACACCACCTGTGTTTTTTTTTACAGTGCACACAGTGTCCGCGGTGTGGTGAAAAGAGGGCAAGAGAGGAAATTAAAACAGAAGTGGATTTATAGTTAGAAAGAGTGCTAAAGAAGAGAGAATTCCGTTTTTTATTTTTTTATTTTAGTTACTCGCAGTACTATTGACCAGTCCAACTCAAAAGATATTCGGCAGTTTCACTTTGAGCTCTTGTTCCGCCGCTGTCCATCAATGGTTATGACGAGTCTCGCTGGGTACAGTACGCCAAAGCGATATCCATTGACTTTAACCTTTTTGATGATGCTGTTGTATGTTGCGCGTTTCTGTTGCACCAACGCGGAGAGGTCCTGCCGGACGAAAAAGCGCGTACCCTTCTGCGGGGAAGAGGCTTCTTCCCCGCAGCCTGGAGGATGAGTTGACGGTCGGGCCAGCGGAGTAGGCGGATGAAGATGGCCCTCGGTGTCAGGCCGGGGTCTGGACGTGGCCGAGGCGCCCGGTGTGCCCTGTCCACTGTGGTTTCTCGCCTTCCTTCAGGTCCAGGATGTAACACAGGATTTTGCCAAGGAAAGCGTCCATGTCACCAATCTCAGCTCCTCTTTTACATTGATCAGGCGAATGTTATTTCTTTTACTCCTGCTGATTAAGTCATCAACCTGCGTGTGCAGGGTTTCGATTTGTTTTTGCATTTTATCCATTTTCGGACTCACTGTGTTGTTTTTGTCCTCCAGTGCGCTGATGCGCTTTTCCGCATTAGAAACTCTGTTCACGGTTGCCTTATTTTCTTTAGTGAGTGAGTGGATGGACTTCTGCACGTTTTCGAACTTGTTTTCAAGCTGCTCAAAACCTCTGAGCGATGTCGGACTTAATCGATAGTGTTTCACGGAGTAAAAGTTAAGCCCAAGCCGTGTATCTCCAGCCTCCAGCAGGTGAGTCATTTCCTCATTCATGGCGGTGATTGCTTCGTCTCTTTTCTTTCTGCTTACTGGTTTTCAGTCTTGTGCTTCTTCCAGCAGACATTCGCCCCACTCTTTAAAGTTATTCAGTTGGTTCTGGTCACCTTATTCATTTTAGATCAGATCGCTAAAACATATTGTTTGGTCTGGTGTAGCAGCTGTCTAGCTGAGCGCCATGTTCCCCGTGATGCCGGTTGATTTCCGCCAAATGATGTCAAGTCAAGTCAAGTCAAATTTTATTTATATAGCACCTTTCATACACAAAGGCAATTCAAGGTGCTTTACAAAAAAATAATCGAAAAAACAAGCAGCAAAGCAATGCACATAAAATGTGCAGATGAAGCTGTGTAACCTGTAAAATCCATCGATTTTGGAGGTCACCGAGTGGCCGTTTGCTGAAAAAATCCATAGATAAGCCGCACCGTTATATAAGCCGCAGGGGCCAAAAAACGGGGAAAAAGCCGCGGCTTATAGTCCGAAATTTACGGTACTTAAAAACAAACTGATCAGAAAAATGACCACTTGCACAGGCATTAGCATGATAATAACTATCTAAAATGATACAAACCACCTTTGGAAAAAAATTATCTGACGTATACTGTGATTATTTCGGTTGTGATTTTCCCATCCACTAACATGGGGAGGCGGGCCTTGTGACCTAATACTGGATTCAACCGCCAGAGCGGCGATCTAACATGCAGCGGCTTCACTGAACGGGACCAGAGCTGCAGGCTTGATCGAGCCAAGCGGCGTGGGGTGCATGGATGTGATGTGGTGTCCCCCGTTTGGTATATGGGATACACCCGTGGCTTTTGAAAAGCTCAAAGCCAGATAAGACTGCCCTCATGGATCTGACAGTTTTTCTTTATGGGAAACGGCAGGCTTGCGAGATACTGTGCTTCCATTACTGCGATAGCGCCGCTGCTGTGGCTACCTTTGAGTTTATTTTTCCACCGCCACTGATAGCAGTGTACACACAGATAGAGTGTACAGTTATTCTGCTGCGAGGCCGAGAGTACGGCAACCATTTTAGGGCATCCTTGTCATTCAAAGGTTTGGCTGTCATTCCTCAGTCTAAGCGTTGTCAGTTGTCATGCCTCCTAGTAAACCATGTCAAGTGTGCTCTGAAACACCTTCAGTCCTCACACGAAAACGCTGTCATTCTTCCTGCATTACTGTTCACTCCTCACACGTCACAATACAGCGTCACTCGTCAGTCATCAGTCCTCACTCATCAGTCCTCACTCGTCAGTCACCAGTCCTCACTCGTCAGTCCTCACTCCTCACTCGTCAGTCATCACTTATCACTCAAACTAGCTGTCAGTCATCACTCCTCATGTCTCACACGAAAACGCTGTCATTTCTCCTGCAACATGCCTCAGTTATCACTCAAACTCATCACACAGAAGAACAACCAAAAACAACGAATGACAGCGTTTTCATGTGAGACGTGAGGAGTGATGACTGACAGCTAGTTTGAGTGATAACTGAGGCATGTTGCAGGAGAAATGACAGCGTTTTCTTGTGAGATGTCAGGAGTGATGACTGACTAGTGATGACTGACGAGTGAGGACTGATGACTGACGAGTGATGACTGACGAGTGATGACTGACGAGTGAGGACTGATGACTGACGAGTGATGACTGACGAGTGATGACTGACGAGTGAGGACTGACGAGTGATGACTGACGAGTGATGACTGACGAGTGATGACTGATGACTGACGAGTGATGCCATATTGTGCGATGGCTGACGTGTGAGGAGTGAAACAGTAATGCAGGAAGAATGACAGCGTTTTCGTCTGAGGACTGAAGGTCCTTAAGAACGCTTAAGGTCCTTACACATCAAGAGCGATGCGAATATACGGCACGAAATTGCGATGCGTGTTTTGACCCACCTGTCAATCACAGCCACAGATAGTGTACACGTCGGAAGGGAATTTCTGAAAAATCGACCATCGTTCGAAAAAATAAATGCCGCAATAACGCTCAGCGAAACTTCGCCGTTGGTATGCACGGTTGCATTGACTGATATAGGTTCGGAAAATATTATTGACATGCGAATGATTCGCACGAAAAAAAGGCCCCCGATGTGTAAGGACCTTTAGACTGAGGAATGACAGCTAAACCTCTGAATGAGGAGGATGCCCTGAAATGGTTGCCGTACGAGAGAATAACTAGGCAAAAAGGAAGACAAGACATACAGTACACACAGCCACGGCCTCTGAGGTGTGCGCTGATCTTGTGTGGTTGAGTGAGAGAGGGAGAGACAGATAGAGACAGAGTGAGAGAGAGTGAGAGAGAGAGAGAGTGAGAGAGAGAGAGAGTGAGAGAGAGAGAGAGAGAGAGCGAGAGAGGTGTTGCAGTGGTGGTAATAGTTGATGGTGAGAAGCTCAAGTGATGGATGTGTTGACAGGCAACTGCCTCAAAGTGGTATAGAGGTGTTAACTTCAAACCCACCCCCACATACTTCACACACTCGTGAGGCACGCACACACACAGATACTCACACACACATATGCAAAGCCTTTCCATCTACCTGAGATCAGACAGGGTTTGGCTTTGGACCTTGTGTCTGTAAATCTCTGTCGTGCGTCTAAAATTAACGGTTGTTGTTGACTCTCCTCTGTCTTGGCTGACAAGTTGTCAGCGCGTGCGTCAATGACACAACAGGGGCTGATTTGCGGGGTCAAATGACTCCCAGTGGGAGCGAGGGGAGGACAGGGTCTCTCTCCCCCCCTGAAGCCACAGTGTTTAAATAAAGCAGCGCCCGCGGCTGACTAACAGCTTTAAACAGATGCAAAGCTCACCTCCAAATCTCCATGCTTCTGCTTCTGCTCTTTTTAAATAGGCAACCTTGTTCACCTGCATTCTCATGTATCACACTGGAATCACGGCCAGGAATGTTAGCTTTATACTTGTCAGCTTTTCAACAGGACTGTTATTTTTATCTGGGAGGTGCAGAATCGTTTTATTGTTTTGGGGGCATTACAGCAACAACCCCCCCCCCCCCCCATCCCCCTCGTCCATGCCCATTTACCAAATGTCTATATGTTTAAATAATCTCTTTCCAGGTTTGCCTAGCAACTGATGAACAAAGTGTTTCTCCTGTCAGTTTTAGTTTTGATTAGCCTTTAAGGCATTATTTGAATTGGAAATGGAAACAGGCTTGATTGCCTTGGGCTGTATTGTTGTGTGGCTGCTGGCCCATGGCTTACGCTCTTATGGTGAGTCAAGTCTGCTGTGCTGACAGGTTCAATGTGCAAAATAAAAAGAAACTAGTACATGACCTTCGCCCTGAAATCCTTTGGCAGCTAAACATAATGTTGTTTAACCTACTGAACAAACATGGTTCTCACTCTGAAAGAGCCCATTTTATCTTGATTATGCTATTGATATCTTTGGTTTCACCTTGACTCGTATACTGTCCTCAATAGAAACGTTTCAGGTAAATGGGACAAATACAGTCCCAGGGATCCCAAACTGCTATCTCCATCCCTACAGGAACATTGTATTCTACATTGAGATCCCCCCCCCTCCCCATGTGTTCAGAAATCAAGTAACTAATTTAGTTTATAAACATAGGATTTTAACTACCTCTATCAGTCTCCAAGGAATTGCTCAATACTGATACGATGACTAAGTTGGCATCGATACCAGATCCAGACTTATTCTAGTTACTGTGTGTATTTCTCTATGTTCACTTTGCTATATTATTCTCCTCACTGTGTTTATTTGTTTATGTTGATTTTGTTATAGCAGTTCATCTTTGCTTGCCCACTCTTTGCACCTATTGCACAGGTGACCATCCTGGAAGTGAGATCTCTCTCTGTCAAGCAGTGTTGTAGCAAGCATGTGTGTGTTCCACCTACATGTGGATCCACCTACAGGTGTGTTCCACCTACATGTGTGTTCCACCTACATGTGTGTTCCACCTACATGTGTGTTCCACCTACATGTGGATCCACCTAGATGTGGATCCACCTAGATGTGGATCCACCTAGATGTGTGTTCCACCTAGATGTGGATCCACCTACATGTGTGTTCCACCTACATGTGGATCCACCTACATGTGGATCCACCTACATGTGGATCCACCTAGATGTGGATCCACCTACATGTGGATCCACCTACATGTGGATCCACCTACATGTGTGTTCCACCTACATGTGTGTTCCACCTACATGTGGATCCACCTACATGTGGATCCACCTACATGTGTGTTCCACCTACATGTGTGTTCCACCTACATGTGGATCCACCTACATGTGGATCCACCTACATGTGTGTTCCACCTACATGTGTGTTCCACCTAGATGTGGATCCACCTACATGTGTGTTCCACCTACATATGGATCCACCTACATGTGGATCCACCTACATGTGGATCCACCTACATGTGGATCCACCTACATGTGTGTTCCACCTGCATGTGTGTTCCACCTACATGTGGATCCACCTACATGTGTGTTCCACCTACATGTGGATCCACCTACATGTGGATCCACCTACATGTGTGTTCCACCTGCATGTGTGTTCCACCTACATGTGGATCCACCTACATGTGTGTTCCACCTACATGTGTGTTCCACCTACATGTGGATCCACCTACATGTGTGTTCCACCTACATGTGGATCCACCTACATGTGGATCCACCTACATGTGGATCCACCTACATGTGTGTTCCACCTACATGTGGATCCACCTACATGTGTGTTCCACCTACATGTGTGTTCCACCTACATGTGGATCCACCTAGATGTGGATCCACCTACATGTGTGTTCCACCTAGATGTGGATCCACCTACATGTGTGTTCCACCTACATGTGGATCCACCTACATGTGGATCCACCTACATGTGTGTTCCACCTACATGTGGATCCACCTACATGTGGATCCACCTACATGTGGATCCACCTACATGTGGATCCACCTACATGTGTGTTCCACCTACATGTGTGTTCCACCTACATGTGTGTTCCACCTACATGTGGATCCACCTACATGTGGATCCACCTACATGTGGATCCACCTACATGTGTGTTCCACCTACATGTGTGTTCCACCTAGATGTGGATCCACCTACATGTGTGTTCCACCTACATATGGATCCACCTACATGTGGATCCACCTACATGTGGATCCACCTACATGTGGATCCACCTACATGTGTGTTCCACCTGCATGTGTGTTCCACCTACATGTGGATCCACCTACATGTGTGTTCCACCTACATGTGTGTTCCACCTACATGTGGATCCACCTACATGTGTGTTCCACCTACATGTGGATCCACCTACATGTGGATCCACCTACATGTGGATCCACCTACATGTGTGTTCCACCTACATGTGGATCCACCTACATGTGTGTTCCACCTACATGTGTGTTCCACCTACATGTGGATCCACCTACATGTGGATCCACCTACATGTGTGTTCCACCTACATGTGGATCCACCTACATGTGGATCCACCTACATGTGTGTTCCACCTACATGTGTTTCACCTACATGTGGATCCACCTACATGTGTGTTCCACCTACATGTGTGTTCCACCTACATGTGGATCCACCTACATGTGTGTTCCACCTACATGTGGATCCACCTACATGTGGATCCACCTACATGTGGATCCACCTACATGTGTGTTCCACCTACATGTGGATCCACCTACATGTGTGTTCCACCTACATGTGTGTTCCACCTACATGTGGATCCACCTACATGTGGATCCACCTACATGTGTGTTCCACCTACATGTGGATCCACCTACATGTGGATCCACCTACATGTGTGTTCCACCTACATGTGTTTCACCTACATGTGGATCCACCTACATGTGTGTTCCACCTACATGTGTGATCCACCTACATGTGGATCCACCTACATGTGTGTTCCACCTACATGTGGATCCACCTACATGTGTTTCACCTACATGTGTGTTCCACCTACATGTGGATCCACCTACATGTGTTTCACCTACATGTGGATCCACCTACATGTGGATCCACCTACATGTGTGTTCCACCTACATGTGGATCCACCTACATGTGTGTTCCACCTACATGTGTGTTCCACCTACATGTGGATCCACCTACATGTGTGTTCCACCTACATGTGTGTTCCACCTACATGTGTGTTCCACCTACATGTGTTTCACCTACATGTGTGTTCCACCTACATGTGGATCCACCTACATGTGGATCCACCTACATGTGGATCCACCTACATGTGTGTTCCACCTACATGTGTTTCACCTACATGTGGATCCACCTACATGTGTGTTCCACCTACATGTGTGTTCCACCTACATGTGTGTTCCACCTACATGTGGATCCACCTACATGTGGATCCACCTACATGTGTGTTCCACCTACATGTGGATCCACCTACATGTGGATCCACCTACAGTACATGTGGATCCACCTACATGTGGATCCACCTACATGTTGATCCACCTACATGTGGATCCACCTACATGTGGATCCACCTACAGTACATGTGGATCCACCTACATGTGGATCCACCTACATGTTGATCCACCTACAGTACATGTGGATCCACGCTCATGTTCAGTAACTCTGGACTTGGACTCGGGTCTCGACTCGGACTTGACTCAGACTCTTCTTTGGTGACTCGGACTCGAACACTTGGGACTCAAGACTCGACTGGGATTGAAGATATGGTGACTTGACAACACTGCTGTCAAGATATGGTGACTTGACAACACTGCTGTCAAGACATTCCCAAGGTTTCTTTTTTCTTGGCCTAATGAGGTTTTTGTGAGAGTTTTTCCTCAGGCCTGAGGTTCGGGGGTGTTGTATTTATTGTTTCAAATTGCTGGCATTGTGAAGCCCTTTAAGCCTGTAACTGTGATTAAGGGCTATGTAGATAAGCTTGACTTGACAGATCTCTGGCACTGTTGACGCTGGCCTGTAATTGACACAAATAATAAAGTGGATTTTTATGATAGAGGAATAAGCCAGCTAATTAGAACAGAGACAACAACAAAAACGTCTAGTGACGAGGTACTATATCACCATGCAGAATACTGTCATAATAACACTGCTTTGCTTTTTTGGCTTGAGAACAAAGTGCCTTGTTGTAACACCAGTCACTCCCTTGAGGCGCTGGCAGTGATTAAGAAATCTGTCAAAACCAAAGGGCTAGCTCGTAGCTCCATTTGTGAAGCCAATCTGGAAGTAACTTAAACCTCCATTCATTCGAATGGCCTGCAGGGGGCGACTCCACTGGCTGCAAAAAGAATTCCAGTTACATGGGAGTGAATGGAAAAATTACCATATTTCTCACTTGAGTAATGATTGATTTGTGGCCCCAGTAAACACTTTCCTAATGAGTTTATGGTCTCAATTGCTAGTTTAAAGTCTTCTTCTAGAGCATGATGTTCGTTTTGTAAATTATGGTCCTATTTTGAATAAAATAGATGATAAAAAAAAAATTGGGGGCGTAATTGACAGGTCCAAAAACCAATGGGCGACATCACGGTGGCTACGCCCATAGATTTTTATGTCTATGATCAAATAAACCCCATTTTGTGTTAGGGGACACTAAAAAGTCATGTTGTGAAAGGTATTTCAGTTTAATTTTGAGCGGTTCTCAGCCCATCATTAGGTATTCGACAGGAGTGTGTTTATTTTCCTCTTTAGGAACAGGAAATCCATGTGCATTTTCAGTGGGATCATCAGCTGAGTGCAGCCTCTCCACAGCCCCGATAACCACACGTTTCTCTTGCCGGTGCCAACTCACGGGCCGAGCAGGCAGGCGCGCAACCAGTATCTTCACTGCTGGGGGTCGCTGAACTGTAATGATCACAACTCACAAGTAAGATGCAGGGACCGGACAAATAGGATTCCCAGAGGGTTTTGTAAGGCGCACAGTGGCATCAGGATGGGTGCAGGCTGAAACAGAGAGAGAGAGACAGAGCCCACTTTGATCAGACACTCACACACTTTAAAGGAGATTTGCCATAGCTGCAGGGCAAGGTAGGGCCGGTTCCCTGAGAGAGAGAGAGAGAGAGAGATAGAGAGATAGAGATAGAGATAGATAGATAGATATCTGGCAGGTGTAGTAGGGCATACAGTAAAGACTAGAGTCTGAGAAAAAGCTCAAGTTCACCCAGAACGGGAGAAGCAATCCCTCCCTGTCTTAATTCTTTATGCATTCATTCAGCTCATTGTAAACACACAGCGATGCGTCCTTTTTCTGCAACTCACACATATTCACCCTCGACTTAAGAGATGCATCTGAAGCACTGAGTGGATATAAGTATCTCCCACCTACACAGAGTGAAACAGCAACATTTTAAAGTGGTGAACATCTGACTTACTCACCACCAGGCTATAAGTGACCTCCGAGTAGAAGTGCTGATCTAGGACCAGTGGTCAGAGTCGCTTTTCCCATCTGATGTTATGATGGTTTAAAAAGCAGGGCCCTGACTGTGGGGCACTCTGCTCCGTTCCCCCTCTCCTCCCTTCTCCCTCTCCTGTCTTCTTATTCTGTTCTCTCTCTCTTGTCTTCCCCCTCCTCTTCTCCTTTCTCCCTCTCTGCTCTCTCTCCTTTCATCTCTTCTCTTATTATGCTTGTTTTATTATGCCTTATATACATTGTTCAAGTCTGTTTATTCATTGTGGTTAGCTAGACCTAGCTAGACAAACTCTGCAAAGTCCTCTGAGACATGCTTGTGAATTAGGGCTATACAAATAAACTTGACTTGACTTGACTAAGCCCATGGATCCATAGGTCCATGGGCTCAATTCTGCATGTATGTTCCCATCCAAGCCGCCTATTGATCGACACCACCGCCTGTGAGTCTTATCTATTGTTGTTAACATGCCATGAACCAGTGTCAGCCACCTCCACATCCCCATGTTTGTCTGTCTCTGCTGTCAACACACTGTCAACAAACTGTAGTAATTCATCTTGTAATGCCAACAGGCCCATTCACTGGTGATTTAGCTGGACGTTAGATGTATCCAGTTGGTACAGTATAGAGTAGACAGTAAGAAGCAGAATTACTAATCTAGACTAGGGCTGGACAATATGGACCAAAAATCATATCTCTGTATTTTTTTAGGCTGAATGGCGATATACAATACAGTATATCCAGGTTTTTTCATACAAAGTGGGCTAAGCCACATATGAGATGTGACGAGCACTTTTTTATTAAAAGAAGGCTCGCCTGACTATTGGTGCTTTCCCAAATTATCAATGAGATTTTTTTAAATAATCATCAGTAATGTGGATATAATGACTAAGTGGGTAAAGGCAAATAATAGAACAGTTAGGACAGTCTGGTAAATTCAAAAAATGACATCACTTTACTGTAATGCAGCCTTTAAAACCAGGAAAAGACAACACTCATGCCACATCACGATATTATGATATCCATAATCTAAGACAATATCTAGTCTAATATCACCATATCGATATAATATCGATATAATACCCAGCCCTAAAAATAATTACTAATCCAGACTCTTCCAGACTAATCCAGACTAATCCAGAGCCCCCCCTTATTTTTAGCCACTTTGTACATATGAGCCCTGAAATGTATATGCAGCTATCTTCACCATGTTGTGCTATTAAACAGCATGATGTTTACCATGTTAAACATCCAGGTATCTCCTATCCCAATGTCTCCTTGCCCTTCTCCCTGTAAGTGAAGGCTGCACCACATGTATGTCTGCCAAATACATGGGAGATAATATATGAGACGTGTGTGTCCATAAGACCACCGTGACTTAACGTTAAGGGCATGTTGGGTACCTCATCTAAAAAAAGACAACCCACATCCACCCGCCCCTCTTCTCCACCCCCCACCCCCCAACTCCATCCTATTTTTTTTCCTTCTAAAATAAAATCAGCTGTCACTGGATGCCAGGGCCTCACTGAGCTGTGGAGCGCACTGCTGGAGCTGGTCTCCAAGCCTCGCTGTCTCTCTGCCCAGGATTGGCTTGCTGTTGCTGGGTTAAGGCTGGGTGAAGCAGACCCCCCCTCATCACTTTACTTCACTGGAGACCCAAGGCCCTTTCTATTCTGTTGGATTCTATTGTGAAGTAAAGAGTGAACTACACGCTTTAAAAAGAAAGGTGAGCTACGCATGTGGATTGTCAGCATTTCAAGGTTGGCTCTTGTTGTGTAACTACTGACGTAAGCCCTACTCGTCAATACAGCTTCATCCCAGCGATGACCTACAGTACACAAGTAACAAGAGGCAGGGAGACTTAAAGGAGATTGAAAATGATAGATGACATTTTTGGTTGATAGTGAAATGGTGTGATGTACCCAGGGTCAGCAGTCTCGAGATATCTTTGTCATAAAATCAGAAATGAGTTATTTAAATTGTTTTGCGACATCTGGCGCTGTGGCTTCTTAAAGAATGAGATATGGTATTACGGCGTGTTTCCATTAGGATTTGTGGATTGTCATAAAACATGCATGTCTTCTTCCTGCTTCCTGCGACCAGACGTAACCGGCAGGCAGCTAGCTGATTATTCTGGAAGCAGAGCAAATTGAAGACACATGTGCTTAGCCTAGCATAAGGAAGCACTTGAGGGCAATCCGGTTTCCATGTAAAGAACTTTGGATAGATTTGACAGCTCAATTATTGGGCCTGTTACCTGTCATGTAAGGAACGAATCGCCCTCCACGGCTGACATTTCAATTAGTGTTGCTCTTTTTTGCCTCTCCTGTCAGCCCTCGCCAGCCTAAGGCTCAGGTCAGAAAGTAGTGAAGGGGAAATTGGTGGATTTTGGCTTCTATTGTGAAGGGAGGGCAGGGAGAGGGGAGACACCTCTGATTAGGGGACAGCATCTGCTTGACACAGATCTATGAGTGGCTGAAACGCTGTCTCTCTCTCTCTCTTTCTAACACCCATTCTGTTGTCTCTCTCCCTTCACGGCTGATCACTTAAGTGCAGGCAGTGGCGAGGCGGTAGTGACAGCGAGGTCAGAAGCCCTCAATATAGTCTGGGCTCCCAGACAATTGGAGATCTCCATCTACCAATCCTCTGGGAACTCCTTGTCAAAAGTTGTTGTTTGGATGGCGGCGAGAACGTCCGCTAAAAAATCAAATACCCCTTTGTCAAGGACACACTTTTGTATTTTTTTGGGATAGGGACAATGCCATCCAACGTACCAGTAGTTTAAATACAGAGCATGAAACGAAGCATGATGTGCTGCACAGAGTTGATAGCTATTGCTAATATCAACTCTTGCTGGAAATGATGCTCTCTGCTATAGAGCCGCCCTAAAGACATTGGATTGGTTCTGCCATGCATTGTTTTCCCAGATTTTTCTCCCATTTTCTCCCCAATTGCACTCGGCCAATCCCCCTGCTGTCCCGGTCATTGCCCCACCCCCTCTGTCGATCTGGGGAGAGCCGTAGACTAGCACATGCTTCCTGACAGCGAGGAGTTTCACATAGCACGTAGCGCGTGGGAGGATGAAGCTATTCCCCCCAGTTCCCCTCCCCCCTGAACAGGCGCCCCAACCGACCAGAGGAGGCGCTAGCGCAGCGACCAGTACTTATACCCCACCGGCTTCCCACCCGCAGACACAGCCAATTGTGTCTGTAGGAACATCTGACCAAGCCGGAAGTACCGCTATGGGGAATTGAACCCCGGCCCCCACGGTGGTAGGCAAGTGCTTCTACCTCTACACTACCCAGACTCCCTCATGCAGTTTTTTCTTAGCTCTCAAATGGTTTCAACCCAGTTTGAACGCTGAAAGCTGGAGAAAGTGCTCAGTCTCTAGTTGAGCCATTCGGATAGAGACTGAGAACTGAGTCTAGTCTCAATATAGCTGCCGAGTCGCGCATACCGGCAGCACGCCTCTCCCCCCGCCGACTTTTCCCGGCCCTCCCTATCACTGGTGCCAGCTGAAAGCATTGCTGCTGTGAAGAGATTAGGCGTTAATACTGAACCCCTCTGGAAAAGAGAAAACCTAATATTAATAGTCACCAAATGGCGGTCCATGGTGAAGGCCGTCACACTGATATCTCAGTGTAAACAGGTCCATGGTGAAGGCCGTCACACTGATATCTCAGTGTAAACAGGTCCATGGTGAAGGCCATCACACTGATATCTCAGTGTAAACAGGTCCATGGTGAAGGCCGTCACACTGATATCTCAGTGTAAACAGGTCCATGGTGAAGGCCATCACACTGATATCTTAGTGTAAACAGGTCCATCGTGAAGGCCATCACACTGATATCTCAGTGTAAACAGGTCCTGTTTACACAGGTCCAGGGTGAAGGCCGTTACACTGATATCTCAGTGAAAACAGGTCCATGGTGAAGGCCGTTACAATGATATCTCAGTGAAAACAGGTCCATGGTGAAGGCTGTCACACTGATATCTCAGTGTAAACAGGTCCATAGTGAAGGCCGTCACACTGATATCTCAGTGTAAACAGGTCCATAGTGAAGGCCGTCACACTGATATCTCAGTGTAAACAGGTCCATGGTGAAGGCTGTCACACTGATATCTCAGTGAAAACAGGTCCATGGTGAAGGCCGTCACTCTAGCTGTGTTTCCTTTACCCTCAGAAATGCGTAAAATCTAAATATCGCAATAAAAATCGGGTAATGGAAACACGTAAATTTAGAAAAACCTCCCAAATATCGCAAAAAGTGTTTGCGCTCTCATGAGGTGGTTTTTCAGACGTGTCGATATAGCAGCATATCGCTAAAGTGTAATGGAAACACATTTTCCGCATTTGCACGTCATGTAACCCTAGTGACCAAAATATTACATAGGCTAGATTCTAGCCTATGTAATATAGGCCGCTAGAACATAGAAATACAATAATTATCATTCAATCATCATTCATGCTGTCAGGACTGTTGACCAACTTGCATCTATCCATCCAGCTGCAAGGAGTGAGTTGAACTTGATACGCAAATCATATGGAAACCTATTTATACTAAGCCTGGTGGGTCTGTGTCTGTAACATGGTGTCATTCATTCACCAAATAAAATAAAATAAATTACAAAAACTGTTTTACTGACTCATAATATATTTAAGCAATATAGCATGAGAGCCAGTGTGTTGTGGCTCTCATGCCTGCGGCCTCGTGGGATAACAGCTGATCAGCGGGATATATGCCACAACACACGCTGCTCGAGTGCTATATTGCTTTTATAAAACGGTTTCCAAGTATGATAATATAATAATAATAATAATACTATAAGTCCGACTGGCATGTCATTCTGATAGTCAGTTGAAACACTACTGTAAGGCGGGACCGCAAGAACGTGCGGGTGATTTGATTGGATCGTTCTGGAGACTGAAGTTGACATTGGCCAATCCTGGCGCTTGCTGAGAAGCTGAGAGCTTTCTGGAAAGCCCGACACGCAGCTCGAGCGCAGCGCTGCATTCTCAGCGCTTGCTGAGAAGCTGAGAGCTTTCTGCAAAGCCCGACACCAACTAACGTTACGGGGTTAAATGCGGGGTTAACAGCCTTTTTTTTGCAAAGAAGAGATTAGCCCGCGTCTATTCTTGTACAAAACATAATTTTCTGCGAAGTATTAGTAAAGTTATAAGTGAAGATCGATTCACAAGGATCTGACAGCTGTCTCCGCCATTTGTTTTTTCTACATTGTCATTTGAGGTAACCAAAGCCTTTTAGTAAGAGAGTTGCATGGCCATGGGTTATGAGTTGCGTGGCCATGGGTTATGAGAGTGGGTTACGGGATTTATATGATGGCTGTGAACCAATCAGATTGCTTGATTTGAGAGAGCCGTTTTATAAATATCCATTATTACACGTTTAAATGCTGTTTATGAGGATTAATGGGCGATTTATGTTGTAAAATGTGGGCGCATGGGATTGTGGGTAATATTTTGGTCAGGGGTAGACTAATATTTTGGTCACTGGCACCATCTACTGGATGATAATGGAACATGGATCGATGATTTGTTTTTTTAGATGTTTTGTCCGAGCTGCCTTCGTCTTGTTTTAAATAGTCACGGCAGCAGCGGCAGCAACCGAAATCACAACACCAAGGAGGTTACGCAGTAGGCCGTCCATCTTCCTTAAAGTGGAGTCTCGCGAGAAGAGATTTTATGAGATTCTACGAGATCTCGGAGACGGGACTTCAAACTCAACTTCAATGGAAACGCCTGCAAGTCGCAATTGTACTTTGTCAAAATTGTATAAATATCGCAATTATTTTGCGAAAAACTAATGGAAACACAGCTACTGATATCTCAGTGTAAACAGTTCCATGGTGAAGGCCGTCACACTGATATCTCAGTGGAAACAGAGACTATTAGAGAGGGGCGTCTTAGGCATTAGGCATCGTGGTCGAGATCCATTAATAATGCAAATTAAACATCCGCTGGCGCCTGCGCTAATTAAGCGTTAGTCTGGTGCCAGCGTGAGGGAGACGCAGGGAAGGACTCGCGCGCTCTCATTAGAAGTCCTTGAATCTGGAGTCTGACCTTGTTCTCGCTCATCTCTTTATTTTTGTCCCTCTCTCTCAATCTATCTATCTCCCTGTTACAGGGAACATCTCTCTCCCTGTTACAGGGAACATGACTCTGCAGACAGAGCCCCTTTATAAAAAGGAAACGCTTTCTGTTTTTTGGAGGGAGCCACTCCTACTCCCCCCTTCTCCACTCCCCGGAGCCTGTGTTACCTCACCTCCATGCTATGGGAGCTTTGCAGACAGCATACCTTCTCGGAGGCCGGAGATATCCAAGCCGCTGTTGTCACCGCTCTCTGGCATCAGGACGCCTTGGTCTGTCTAACCCCTGGACCGTGACGCTAACTCTTATCCCCGGGTGATAAATGAGGGCATTATCCTTGTGTTTCGGTCTTAAACGGGCATAGGGTTACAGCGCGGCCTCAGGTGTTGAGTGTCTGACCCATATTTATAGGATGTGGCGGGTAAAAAACTCCCCGCTTATTTTTGGACGTTGCCGTCTCTCGGTCATCCCCCCTCACTCTTGTCTATTTCTTCTCCCTGCCAGGTTATTGGTTACACTAACATGCCGGGCATAGCAGAAAGCTAAAATTGGGGGCGGTTGTCATGGTTTTGTCACATGACGTCTGAATTACTTTGGACCTGACTCATGTGAGAAATCATGTGGTTTTACCTAGCAGATGCTGCTTTGAGTGAGATCAAACCAGTAGGGGTCACTGGCCAGTTCCTTATGATCAATCTATAGATTCCAGGATGGGCTAAATCAAGCCGCTGTATTCATAGGCGTTCTATAAGCGGGCTGAGGAAGGCGTTAACATAGCTTTGCTCTGCAGAGCGGGGCACGAACGGCATGCACTATACCAATTGCACCGAAGCTATTACTACCCCCTGTAGTACTATGGCAGCATAGGGACCTTCATCAGACCCGTATGCAGGAAATCCATTTTCAAAGTATACATCAATCAATTCGGAAGTAGCACCAATAACGGAGTTCTGCCGCTGCACGAGGAAATGTGTAAGCGCCCGGTGCAAAAACAACTACAGTAGGAGGTGGATTTGAAAATGTTAAAAGGTTACGAGGTGAGTATCTAATGAGAGAAAATCATGTCTATTTAGGGTCTCTTTTCATCCAGCGGTGCTGTTACCCAGAGAGAGCGAACATGCTACAGGCTAAAAGGTCCAGTGTGGGTGTACGCCGAGCCGCAACGCAGCCTTCTCACTTGCTTAATGAAGCTTTGTAGCACAGAAAAGTCAAATGTAAAATCAATGGTGGACTGTAATTGGCTATCCGCGGGGATGAGCAGAGCAATATGAAGAATCATAAAGCCGCTCGCTGATTGATGACGTTTCACTTGGGCTGCATGTCAACATTGGTTAAGGATGGCCTCCGTCCGCCTCTGGCCACATCTTGCTTTAAAGATCTATCTATCTAGAACTTTCCACGGGTGCGTATCGAGTTGGGATGGGGGCTTTCGGTCTTTTCGTGGCATTTATGGTCAGAAGAAGGAATGTGGTATTGATTAAAAAAAGTTTGCTATAAAACTTCAGACATCAAGTCTCCACTTCTGTTACATCGGCTAATTTGCTATCTCCAGTTACATGGTGTAAATCTGTCAGCCGTATAATTAAAGCAGCCATGATTGCGTAATATTATAGTGAGGGTAATGTTCCCTCTAAAGCAGCTAAATGAAAATCTATTGCATTGACTGTTTGAAATGACGCCCCAACCTGTTGAAGTCATAAGGAAAATCTCTCATACCTCATTGCGTTTATAAAACTGTCCCATAAGTCCACTTAATAACTGGCGAGACTGGCAAGCTGTGTCTTATCCTTATTGACCCGCCTGAAGAATAATGAGAAGCTGGCAAATATCAGCAGGTCTCTTGAGACATTGAGAGGCACTTGCAGAACTTTCAACATTAATCATACTGTGTCTAACACACATTTATCAATTACATGCAAATGACTGTTCCACATGCGTAGGCTTCCAGGAAGACATGATCTAAGGATGCACATATAAGTAGAGGGCGTTCATGTCTTACAATGCAAAAAACAGTAGAAAGCTGTAAATGATTTTCTTAATTCATTAATTTATTATTTGTAGTTCTAATGACAATTTTATTTGAATTAGGAATCTCGCACGCTATGCGCGCTCGATTTCTATGGTGGAGACTCTGGACTGACAGACAGACACCGCCCACTCCACCTAGGTGCCATCGTGCAACTGTGAGCCATCGGCTCATTCTACATCACAGTTGCTCGAGTGACATCACTGATGACATCACAATTGCTCAAGTGACATCACTGATGACATCACAATCGTGACAGACACCACCACCCACTTAGCCAATCTTAACTAAGAAGATGAAGTAGACAAAGGGGGTGATCGTACAGAATGTAGAGAAACAGTGGATGGATAAATCCAGAAGGAGGTGGCAATGCAACATAAAGGATGCCAACTGCCATAAAACACCAAAGAAGAAGAAGAAGAAGAAGTAGACAAAGGAGACAGAGTAGCCTTCAAGCAGGGGCATCACCATAGAAACCTGAGGTGAGGTGGCTCACGGGTCCTCCTACTGTGGCATGATAATTATGCCATAGTAGTCAAATGATCTCACTGCACTGGCAGATAATCTTACTGGTGATGACATGTCTCTTGACACATGCCAAATATGTAACCTTGCGAGGCAGCTGGATTTGCATGCAATGATGAGGAAGCTACGGGCGGGCTTTAGGTGTGACGCCAGTGAGAGCGAAGCCATGATAGACGTGATAGACAGATGGGTCATCCAATCACCTAACTTTGGAGAAAACTGTTGCGCCTTTGTTTGTCCCTTGTTCTGGTTTGGCTGCAGGTGCGGTGGTCCAGAGGAAATGAAGGAAAGCTGACAGAATAGACTCGATCACTCGATGAATTTTCGCAAGTCTCAGTCTAAGGAGTCTTCCTTAAATTACTATGCAGTGAGCGAGTCTATTCTGTCAGCTTTCCTTCATCCAATCACCTGCCAGGTATTTTCTGAAGGTGCCTGCCCTTTGAAACCGTTTCCCGAGCGACTCGTTCCCAGATGGTTATGAGAAAACGAACCATCTGACAGCGTCAGGTTAGCCAATATGACTTCTTTCAATAAATCATCATAAAACTAGTCTCGCTGGCCAGCCTCCTCTCCCTTCCGTCTGAGGAGTCTGGCGCCGCAGGTCTCCATAGTGGGATTGTGATGGGCGGCGCTTACCGGCAGTGCCCTTGGAAAATAGTTTTCAACAATCCAACTTGCCGTTTTCAGAATGTAGCAACGAGCTAGCATGTAGGTTTCTGCCGTTAGCTTGCTAGCTAGTTAGCGTTGTTGTTTCCACTGAGGCGGCAGGGCACTATTTACAGCGACACACAGGGAGGAGGGAGCGGAAGCCGCTCTGATTGACATGGTCGGAGCCAATGACAGAGTTTGTAATAAGCCGGGAGCGGACATCCGGCTGCCTAGTCGCTCCAATGGGAGAGCAGCTGTAGAGCAGGGGAGGGTTTATCCCTGTTGCCTGTTTCCGTGGTGCCAGACTCCTCGGACGGAAGGGAGAGGAGGCTGGCCAGCGAGACTATCATAAAACAGCCAAGAAAATTCTGAAACAAGAAACTTTCCACAGGATAATTTCACTTTTACCCAGTAAATGTCCTAAACAAGTTACAAAAAGTCAAATATTTTACGAAGGAAATGTCCTCAACAAGTTACAAAAATAAACTTTCCACAAGAAAAATTAAGCCTCGCGTTAGTTCATTCGAGACACGGAAGTCATACGCTATGCCCCAGCTGTATCCAGCTGTCAGCCGCTGATTGGATCATTCAACCACAGCCATTCTCACAATAAGGCGGTCCGCTTAAATACGGCCTCCTCTCTGCTCCACAAATGCTGCCTCACACTGCTGCTGCTGGCAATGCTTTGCCTCCACCACCCCAGCCTCCACCTTTATAGCTCAGTCTGCTTGGCTCAAAGGCTAATCATGTATTCTAGCACTAGAGTCTGCATGGCTCAAATACTTTTACCAAGTAAATGTCCTCAACAAGTTACAAAAAGTCAAATACTTTGAAACTCATGACAATTATCTGCCAGTGTGCAGTAATATGATTTCACACAAACAAAATCCTAAAATGAGGTTGAGAAGTCTGGATTTTAGAGGTTGGTCAATTCTGCAGTGTTAAGTGTGTGTGTGTGTGTGTGTGTGTGTGTGTGTGTGTGTGTGTGTGTGTGTGTGTGTGTGTGTGTGTGTGTGTGTGTGTGTGTGTGTGTGTGTGTGTGTGTGTGTGTGTGTGTGTGTGTGTGTGTGTGTGTGTGTGTGTGTGTGTGTGTGTGTGTGTGTGTGTGTGTGTGTGCGTGCGCGTGTGCGCGCGTGCATGCGTGTGCGTGTGTGTGTGTAGCTGCAGGCAGCCCAAGCGGACAGCCCAACGGGACCCCCAGCGCAGAGGAGCAGGAGCTTGAGTCGGTGTCGGTGAAAGAGCGGCGGGCCATGTACCAGGCTGCCGTGTCCAAGAAGGAACCCTCCTCTGCTGCGGTAAGACGATACTTCCACAAGGATGTAAGCAGAACCAGAGCTGAGGATATGCAGGCAGCCACAGAGACGGCAGACAAACACATACATGGACTAACGGACGAGGGCACATGGCAACACATGGTTAGAAAGTCATGGCACATAACACCATCACATCAGTGGGATTTTTAAGCGGACCTCTGGACAGAATGTTTTGCAGCAAATGAGAGGGACTGGTGTTTGGGGTACTAAGTAGGCCAAGGTCATTTATCATTTCTTTACAGATTATGAAAGTGCAGATTATAAACTTTCAAATGATGTGCCATCTGAAATCTGAAAATAATTGAAGAAGATATGCTTATTGGAATGTTTGTACTCCTAAAAGCAACATTCAGAGAAAATCAGCCTGAAAGTTGGTGAGCAAGCTTAGTTTGCCCTGAACAAACTTAGTTTGCTTGCAAATTAGAAGTATTTAGTGCTCCTAAAGCTGTTGTTTGAGTGCGTTATTCAACATCTAAACTTGTGTAATATGAAAAAAGTGAACCCTCCCCCCAAAAAAACAACAACAACTTTTATCTTGATTTGTGTGATTTAACAATTGCCTATAGTACCTGTTACTCCTTTCAGCAGAACCCACGCAGAGCGCACAAAGCCATGTCCTCAAACCTCATTTACCTTTTCTCTCAAAAACAAACACATTTCTGAATAGGCCTTAGTCTTTAGTGAGGCTTTGAAAAGCCTCCATGCATGTATGCACCAATACGTCAATTTGTGAGCATACTCAGCCAAGGCCATTATACTGTAAGTACTGTAAGCCCCATTTGTAAAACAAAGCCCTGTGAACTGGAACATTCTTGTTCTTGGCCTGTAAATCATCTACTATTCGATTACAGCTTAATAGAGCTAACAAATGAAAATGTTGCTCTTATCTGTTTTGCGTGATAGAGGGATGCAAAATGGCACACAGCTATCAGCTATGCTTCTTAATGTTGTGCTTGATATCTAAACACTTAACATTGATGATCCTTGATGGCTCTAGGCTTTAGCTTCTGTCATCTTACTTCCTAAGAACTACTTTTAAATGCTGAATGTTGGATACCAGAGGCATCCGTGTAGTGCAGTGGTAGATTCCCCGCCTACAAACACGAGGGTCGCCGGTTCGAGCCCCCGTGCTTCGTCCGACTTGGTCGGGCGTGTCTGCGGGTGGGAAGTCTGATTAAGGGTATGTGTCCTGGTCTTTGCACTAATGCCTCCTCTGGTCAGTAAGGGCACCTGCTTGGGGGGAGCGGAACTGGGGGGAATAGCGTGTGCGTGATCCCTCCACGTGCTACCTCACTGTCAGGTGAAAAGAAGCGGCTGGCAACTGCACATTTATCGGAGGAAGCATCTTCTACAACTCTCCCCAGATCAGCAAAGGGGGTGGAGCAATGACCCGGACAGCAGGGGAAAGAAAATAATGTTAGATAAGGAGATATTCTCTTAAAGTCGAACTGAACCTGTTCGTCGCGTGCGTCGCAGTCCGTTTCAGACTGAAAACATAACTTGTCTGAGATCACAGGTTGAGAGGCGGGTCATACTGTAGTAATATGTCGATGATTTTATTTGACAATTCTGGGGACTGGATTGGGCTTTGGTCAATCCTGGCGTGTTCCGCCTCCAAATCGAGTGGGATTCAGCGTGTGTTGTGGCGCTCTCCTCGGGAAGAGCCCGCGAGGTTAGTGGCTGAGTGGAGCTCAGCGAGCTGCAGGCAGCCAGCTGCCTTCGTGTTGCCGAGCGGAGAGTGCAGCCCGTCGGCCTGGAATCTCCGAGGGGCGACCCCTGACAACCAGCAGGCTCTCAAGCGCGCGCCTTTATCGCTGCTGTAAATATGATATTCCTGGAATGCGCGTTTTAACGAGCCAGTTACATTTCTTTGCATTCTTAGACATTACCGTTTTTGTTTTTTGTTCATGTTTCATACAATTGGCCAAGTTAGTAGTTAGTTTATGGGATAGGAATTCTGCCAGATGACAGGCACTAGGCGTCATTTTCTCTTTCTTTTGGAAGAGAAAATTATCCTGAAATGAAGTTTGAAATTTGATTGACAGCTGCCATGTCGTGATATGATTGGTTGAAATGGGGTAGAAATTTGATAGTACTAGGTGACGTCAGCAAACTGTAGATTACTGTTATCAATGGTCTTGAAAAATGAACTTTTGATGTGAAAAAGTGTGAAAAACTAAAGAAATTAGATTTTTGTGATTTTTTTTGCATACATTATTAAATAGGTGCACTGCATACCCAGGTATTTGAACTAAAAGAAAAGAAAAGTCATTTTTGGGTTCAGCTCGTCTTTAACCCCAGCATCATGTCCAGTCCTTGAATCTAGCAGCATCTCTGTGGCCTCCTCTCCATGTCAGTTATCAGACAACACAGTCACATTTATAATCAGCTCCTACACTACACTGCAGGGTATCTCCCTTATTGAAAGTATACGACTCACTCGACAGCACCGCTACCCCCTCGACCTCAGCTGATCCTCGGTGTCACGTCTCTGTGTGGCGGCCACTGACAGCTGACTGTGTGTGTGTGTGTGTGTGTGTGTGTGTGTGGGGGGGGGGGGGGGGGGTTGGTAGAGGGAGGGGGGCAACAAGGTGCCAGACGGAATCTGCATGGGAATTTAGTTTCTCCTCTTTACCTTTTCCAACAGTCTCCACACAACTGAGCAGGTGTGTGAAGATAGCTGCTCCTCATAACAGTCTGTCACACAGCACAACTTTCTCTCTCCATAACCGCAAGGAGAAGATGATTTTTGGGGGGTACATGATTATTTTAAAGCGATAGAAGAGCAAGGGAGGGCATAAGGAAAAGTCCTGTGATATAAGGTAGGGGGTTTGTCTCTGAGTCTGGTTGAATAACTCACAAACACAACAGCTGTGCTTTTTTGGGGGGGCCGGCGAATTTGCTCTGCTTTTGATATCCCCTCCTCTGGTCATTTTTTTCGCCAGTGGGAATACGTTTTATCCCTGCTTCTGACATGATTTAGGATGATTACTAAATAGTATTGTTACCGATGTTTATATGTGTTTGGTATGTCTAATATCCTTGTTTAAGCCTTTAAAACTAATAAACATGATTTACAGATGGGTATATAAAATAGAGAAATTCTATATTTTGCAATGATCCTCATGACTCTGCATTATTTTACCTGCTCTGTACCCTAGATTATAACCAAACCAGTCCTTTTACCAGTTTAAATATCTGAACTCTGACAGCAATCACTTTTCAGCATGACAGGCTGGCCTCTAGCTGGCCCTCTATGCACCACTTTCACGGGCAGAGAAAATGACTCCAAAGGTTCCTTGTTAGTTCGTGACAAGTAGGCATTATACAGTATAACCTTTTCTCCCCTATCGTGCTATTGTGTTTTTTTTTCTTTTTTTTCAATAGCCTATTGAAGTTTGCTCCCTGCTGTGCATAGACATAAGTGTGCAATGACATGTGTTTGGTTGACTACTGAAATGAGTGGGGGATTTAATTATGGCTTGTTAATTTAGCATTTAACCTTTTGTTTTGTTATATGATCACATTACATTACATTACATTACATCATTTGGCAGACGCTTTTGTCCAAAGCAACTTACATTAACACATTTTTGTCAGCAATAGAGCAGTCAACTATGCAACACAGTCTATGACAGCTACAACGTCTGAAGAAATAGTGGTAAAGCTTTTCTTTTTGGGGGGGGGAGGGGGGGGGTGTTCAAAAAAAAGAATGTGTCTGGATGAGGAAAGGACAAGGCATTGGCTTGACATCACATCTCACATCGCTGAGAGTGAAAATATCGCACTACTTGATGAATTAATTAAAACATAAATTGATTAATATATTTCTGCAAATGCAGTGGTCAAGTTCAAGTTTCATAGTTTTATTTAGGCTGTGGTTCTGATTTATTTTCATGAATAAAAATGTTTTAAAAACATCTCCACCTCTGTCCCTATCCTGCAGACACATATAAACAATACAATAAATGTTCATGATGCCACCACACTGCTCCTGTGGGTGTGCTTAGCTGAGCGTGTAATGTTTGTATGACAATCATGCTAAATGATAGATGACGTTATCTGATGGTAAATGTTAATTTAATCAATACCCATGTCATAATATCAATGAGTCTATTATACCTTAGATTATTGATAACAGAGTGACCTGTGGCGTGACATGTCACCCACATAAACTCCTGTGAATTAACTTGAATTATTGTGAAGAAAAGCATGCACGAGCGCACGCGGACGCACACACACACACACACACACACACACACACACACACACACACACACACACACACACACACACACACTAGCAACAAGCAACAAGCAGGGCAACGCTAATTTATATTGTATTCTTTCCCAGAAGCTATATGCAGTTATAAATGTTTTATTAGGAAAATAATTGACAATCCCGAAAGGAGCATATTATATCAACTAGTCAGTGTGTTTTTGTCCAGATCTCGCAGGGTCAGGACTGCAGTTATATATACTGATTAGATTTAGGCTCTGTCCATTGGCCTTTTGCAAAGCAACTACTTCAACTTCTGTAGTTTCCCTTTTTTTTGCACTCCTTTCATAGCTTAATAATGATTAGAAAGAAATGTATTCCTTTAAATTAAATAATATGCAAGAACTAAATATTGATGTTTGACTTTCCACTGTGGGATATGACATGACATTAAACTTGCAATCTTTGCAGAAATGTCTTCCAAAAACATACAGTGGGTCAGTTATTTCTATTTGTTTGTTGATCACAAAGAAGTGACTTATGCAAAGAACAGCACACATTAAAAGCACAGAATCTGTCACTAACCTGGACTCATTTGAGGTGGGACCTGAATGATCTTGCCTAATGCTCTGTACCCCCTCTAGAGGATCCCAGAGGAAACCCTGCACTTCTGATGTTAACCAAAGCAAGCAGATGCACTTTTAATATCACAGCCATCATGCTCTGTCAGGGTATCCGCAGGGTCTTGAAAACTATTGAAAGTTGTTAAATCAATTTACCAATTTAGGTCAAATGTAGGCCCTTAAAAGGTTTTAAAGTCTTACTTGCCATTTGATGAGGTATTACATTTTGAAGCTATTGTGCTGATTATGTTGGGCATATGATATCATATCATCTCATATCGATCATGGACCCCCTGAATTGAATTGGAATTGTACATGGCAGACTTTGTGATATCAGCAAATATCGTATCGTTGTCCAAAGAACCTATGTAATATTGTATTGTGATGAAACTTGGGATTTACACCTATCGCTAATGTGACAAAAGTGGCGTTGAGGTCTTAAAATATATTGAAAAGGTCTTTAAAAAGGTCTTAAATGGTGTTGAATTTAACTTCAAGATTCCTGCATATACCTGGCCTGTGTGTGTTGAAGAAAACCCAGCACTGATGCTGGGAAAGGCATTAGCGGATTATTTGCTGAATGAACAATGATGGGAACAGAGATCAGTTCATGTTGGGTCAAATCTAATCTCCCACATCCCACACAAACTGTTCAGGGTATTCACACCATGTATAATGCATGGATTTCCCACTGTGATTTTTGTCCTTGCTCTTGCTTATAGATAATGGATGAGTCGGAGGCCTGCTCGCTGCCAGGTGGCCTGGCCAGTGTAAAGAGACAGTTTGAGAACCAGGAGTTTGCCTCCTCCTCTTCCCAGGCTTCTGTCACCCAGGTGCATTTCCAGCAGAGATCAGTCCAGGTAATGTAATCCCCTTGTGGTTTATGTATTTCAGCCATACACTTTGTTTGTTTGTTTGTCTGTCCCACTGATTACATCATCAGTGATCTCGTAAATTCACTCAAACACACACACACACGCACACACACACACACACACACACACACACACACACACACACACACACACACACACACACACACACACGAGAGACACACACACACACACACACACACACACACACACACACACACACACACACACACACAAAGTCCCAGTGATGATGTCATCAGTGATGTCATTAATTGCCCTAAGGCTGATTGCTTTAAGGCTGCTATTCACCTTATTCACCACGCCCACTTTTTCTCTCTTCCGCGTTCGATGCAACGTATTTGTTCTTCCGGTTCAGCGCTAGTTGGCGGCCATTTTCAAAATAAAACGTCAGTATGAATTAAGTTTGGCAACATTCAGAATTAAGCTACACTGCGGCCAACTTCAGTTACATGTTCATAACGTTACTGCTGTGAGGAGCCGATGGCTGTACCCGGTCGGCATTTAATGTTAGTTACAAAAGCATGTCGACAGTGTTTTCTCACTGCCAGTAGCCTAACTACAGTAGGGTTTGACAGATAGCTAGTCCGACCGGTGTCAGCACAGTCAGCGCTCCCGGTCCTCGCTGCTCGTTAAAGATTTCCAATAGGCGTTATTCTGATAAACTGGTCACATATATGTTACGTTCTCACCTGACAAATATTAAAACTTTAAAACAGTTTGGGGTTTTTTAGCTTGAAAACAGCTTTTTGGCAAGTCTAAATGACTGCGATAGGCGTACTCTACTTCCGTGTTTAAAACCAGAAAGACGATTACGAAATGACGTCATGCAGAAGCATCCTTGTATGGGCAAAGAATAAGGTGAATAGTTCAGTGATGATGTCACTGACGACATCAATGATGATGTCATCAGTGATGTCATCGGTCTGAGGCTCACGAGAGAGACTATGGGGGAGGGAGACAGAGTGGGGGAGAGAGGGAGAGAGACTGAGGGAGGAGAGGGAGAGGGAGAGAGACTGAGGGAGAGAGAGAGAGGGGGAGGGAGACTGAGGGAGAGAGAGAGGGAAACATTGCGCACACGCCAATAGGGCAGGCAAGGCCACGCAGTAGCTGAGCTGCGGGTGAGGCCGCGCAGCGGGCGAGCTGCAGGGCCATCTCGACGAGCTGCAGAACGGGCGAGCCCGTGCAGCGGGTCGAGCCTAGGAATCGAGCACGCATAGCGCATGAGATGCCTAGTCAAATAAAATTGCCTTTCTCTCCTTGACCCATCTCCAAGTTGTACCCCTCACTGTATTGTGTCCCGCCCCAACATCCTCTTTCAAATCAAGATAGTAAAGATGCCGTTTCATGGGGGTCTTAAAGTATGCAGGTTCTCCATAGACGATGAATTGACCTTTCCTAAGTCCCGCCCCTTTTTGCTCTGTGCTCCAGAACTTAGGTCAACTTTTCCCTTTCCTGTTATATTCGAGACACTGTAACAGGCAATGTACACCAGATACGTCACGGCTGTGTTGTGGGTCCGGTAAAACTGCCGGATCGACTCTCGCCCATGTTAATTGATGGGTGATACATGTGATACGGAAAAATGATGCACCTGTTCTATTTTTGTCGGATCCCACATCCGTCTGACAGATGACATGAGTGTGAGTCTGTTCATCCGTCTGACAGATGACATGAGTGTGAGTCTGTTCATCCGTCTGACAGATGACATGAGTGTGAGTCTGTTCATCCGTCTGACAGATGACATGAGTGTGAGTCTGTTCATCCGTCTGACAGATGACATGAGTGTGAGTCTGTTCATCCGTCTGACAGATGACATGAGTGTGAGTCTGTTCATACGTCTGACAGATGACATGAGTGTGAGTCTGTTCATCCGTCTGACAGATGACATGAGTGTGAGTCTGTTCATCCGTCTGACAGATGACATGAGTGTGAGTCTGTTCATCCGTCTGACAGATGACATGAGTGTGAGTCTGTTCATCCGTCTGACAGATGACATGAGTGTGAGTCTGTTCATCCGTCTGACAGATGACATGAGTGTGAGTCTGTTCATCCGTCTGACAGATGACATGAGTGTGAGTCTGTTCATCCGTCTGACAGATGACATGAGTGTGAGTCTGTTCATCCGTCTGACAGATGACATGAGTGTGAGTCTGTTCACAGCCGTACCGCATGTGTTCCGGACAGTGTGTGATGTCATAATTCACATGCTGCACTCTTTACTACATTCACACATTTAAAACTGGGACAGTTCACACAACTTTAACACCACATACATATTATTATACATACATACATACATACATATTCTCACTCACAACGTCAAAATATAAGCAATGCGAGATATAAACCTTTGTTTGACACTAGGTTCCACTCTTTTTCACAGTAGCTACTCTCTGTGAAAAGGGGCGGGACTTACGAAAGGTCAATAGGGAAAGACGGGAAAGATGACGGGGGGAAACTAGGCAAATGGACACTTTTTCCTCTTTGCATAGGAATTGGAAAAAATAGTCTGTTCCTGAGCTGTATGTAAATTGGGAAATAGATGACAGCTACTGAATGATAGATGCTGCTGTAGCTCTTTATTTGAAAAAAGAAAAAACAGTGTGGTTGTTGCAGGAGGTCAGCCTTGGGAGGGCACCTTGAACTCTGTCATCTATCTGGCTCTGTCATGCAGCGCGTGAGGGAAATGCCACAATGAGTTAGCAGCCTGCAACGCTGCTGCGGGCTCTCAGCGGATCTCAGTGAAGTAAGGTCAATTCTGCCCCTCATGCATTCTTCCCATCTGCTCCTTCAAGCGGGAAGCAGAATGGATCCAGCCCGAGGACCTTGCTGAATACAAAATGTTACATGGGGGTTTGGGGTTTACCCCGCCCCCTGTCTGTTTGATGGAGTTATTTCTTCCATGCTGCAGCAGGAAAACCACTTTCAACTCATCTCTTCTTCACAGGTGTAATGTGAGCGCTGTTTTGAAGCCAGTTGTGAAATTGGGACTTTGGGAAAGATATTACTCTGTTGTAAGTGGTTTCAGAAGTGCAGAGCTCCCCCCACCATGTATCTTTCATGTCAGCGACAGCGGATACAATCAGACATTCCATATTTCTCTTTCATCTAGTTCAAGTTGCATGAATATCACTGGAGGAAATGCTTGATGCCACCGCTGCGCTCCTCCTTTAGCGGAATTTAAATGTAGTTGTTCTCTCTGGAGAAGCTCCGTAGTGGAGAAACATTTGTTATTTGTCACAGAAAGATTTTTATTAAGCTCCCACAGAGTATAACAATTACTTATGCTCCTGCTGCTACATGGAGCTTTCAGTCATAAGGTGATGAAATCAAGGCGTGTGTCGGTGTGAGTGTGGTAAGGGTGGGGGTGGGGGGGGCGTTACTTTTCAGAAGGCAGTATTGGACCCCTGTCCAGTATTTGGACACTTTTCGTCTACTCCTCACGGAAGCCGGTGGCGTTACTGTCTATCAGAGGCTGTAGTGGGCTCATTTTTAAAGCTACAGTGAAGATCCAGGTATCATATGAAACCAGAAGAACTGTGGCATCCACTGGAACCATGTCATGTTACCTTGTCGGGATGCAGGCTAAATAACGCTACAAATGTAGACTAAATTTTGGCTTGACCTCACTCTATAAAATGACCTATTGTGACCTCTAGGATCACAGCCTCATGTAACTTTACAACCACAAACTAGAGACTTAGTGCATTCAGGGGATGTATGGCCTTCCTATGTATATTGACAATAATGGTTTTCTGAGCAATTCCCAGAACAGAAGTGCTCGCCAAACAATCGGTAAAAACTGCAAATCTTACAGAAATCTACAAATGTCAAAAATCCTGATACCAAATCACAAGGAATTTTTCTATGGTGTTCCTCAAGGTCTTGGTGTCTTAATGTGGTATTTTGGAGGTATTTTTTACCATTTTTATCGATTCTCAACTGGTCAAAAATGGTTAAAGCTTGCACCAAATCTGTGTAATAAATTGGGACATATCAGAATTATGGAGAGAGAGAGAGAGAGGGAGAGAGAGAGAGAGAGAGAGAGAGAGAGAGAGAGAGAGAGAGAGAGAGAGAGACACATTGTGTTGTTTCATTCAACCTTGGGTAGGGTTATCTAAAAAACTAAAGCCCACACACACACACACACACACACACACACACACACACACACACACACACACACACACACACACACACCCTTTGAAATCAAAATTCTGTCCCTGGAGTATGGCTGTGTGAGAGTGAATGCCTGGGTATGTGCTGAAGTTGTGTCTACGTTGTTGTTTTCTGTGTGTGACAGGAGATGTCCAGCTCCTCAGAGGTGACGGTGAGGAGCAGCACCAGAGAGGTCATCCCCACCACCATCTTCCACGAGCAACAAGAGGTACTGTACCAACCAACTGTAGTCTTCCTGCTGAAAGGCTGCTAAAATAAACTGTGACAGTCTGGATTCCTTTGCTTTTGCAGCAATCTTTGATGCCTTTTATACACTATAGTGTACACTGCAAGTAAAAAGTTTGGACACACATTTTTATTTTGTATTTTTATTGTATTATTTTTATTTTTCACATTTTAGAATAATAGTAAATATGTCAAAACTGTGAAATAACACAAATACATTATGCAGTGACAAAAAAAAGATAAACCAATCAAAACTAGGCATCAACTTCACTATTTATATTTAAATGTAAGGCATTTATTTTAAACACAAGCCTTGAGATCAAAATGGCTTTAATATAATGAAAACCATTCAATCAGGTGTGCCCAGTGTATATTCTTTTTATTGCATCTATAACCTTAAAAAAAATAGTCAAATGGAGTGTGTGAAATCTGCCTTATACTGTAGTTTACATGACAAAGTGGGAGGGTACAGGACATTAACCTCATTCTAACCCCTTTACTTCTGACTGATTCAGTTAATTGGAGGCAGCAGTGCTACTGCCTTTATCCTAACGGCTTGCTGTTATCTTTTCACAGGTGATCCACGATCAAAGAGTCCAGCATAACAATGTGGCCGCCAGTTATGGAAACCATTACAATGAAACAGGTTGAGAATGACATTATTCTGCTCATGCCTTTTATATTGTAATTTGCACTTTTTATCACAGCACTGCTTGTGTCCTGTATATTAATGATTGTTCCCTCTATGGGTGAATAAGGAATGAGCTGTCAAAATGAGTTGGACTGCAGATGATTTTCTATTCAGTGCATAGTGGCAAATCTAATCACAGCAAAGGCAGGAAGGTAAAATATTGGAAAGTGGAAATTGGGCAATCGCCGCTGCATGGTTTCAGAAAATGAAAACTACCGTACTCAGGTTTTTAATTAAATGATTTATTTCTTTTTCCAATCCCCCTGAGCTCCCTCACTGGGAATGGCTTAATGAGACAGCCTTCTTCTTATGTCTAATTCAGTTATGCTCGTCGGAGGAGAAGACCTACCAAAGGTTTCCACTCAGGCTTTGAAGGAGCAGTATGAAAAAACAATTGAGGAAGCTGCACCAGCCAAGCAAATTAAGGTAATGATGTTGTCTGTTTATTCAAAAACAAGATATTATTACTATTTATTTTTATTTTTATTAAGTATCTGCATTGCGATGAGGCGACATCATGATCATCAATGGGAAATTGTGTATGCCATGAGCGATGGTGAATAAATTGGACTGGATGAAAGACCTCATGTCATTATTAAGGGAATGTCAGAGGATCCCCTCCCATCAATGTTAAAAGGAAAACCCAACCTAAAACAGAATTCACCTTACTTTGTGTTATTCCTGTGATCATCAATAAACATTTCAATCAAGTCATTAATCAGGAACACAAATAATCAGCCCTCCGCCAAGTTGAAAACCCATAAAGCCAGGACTAATCTTTGATGTAGTCACTAGAACTTTGTGCTTTTACTAAAACAAGGTGCATTTCTTGCTTGTTTCTGGCTTTGGGGAGACTTGTTCACAAATTTTGACTAAACTGCACAGCCTCATAGAAATAACATGAATTCTGGTCTAGAAGGGTAGATTGTTTTAATTTTACATCGCGTCTCTTCATTTCCTCTCAACCACTCTTTACTTCTGAACTGTATTTCTGTACGTTTGCTAGAAAGAAATGGGGAAGAAAATATATATCTTCATTGTCCAACTGCAACACAACTTTCACTGTCCTTCTCTCCTTAACTAACACTGCTTATGAACTATAGGTTGATGTGGATTTCAACCAGTTTCAGTGGGCACCAGTTACACAGTCCTCCAAAGTGACTCAGTCCTCCATGACTAGCTATGACGCCTCTTCCACCATAAAGACCGCCGCCACCTCATCGACCTCTGCCTCCTCGGTAGCTTACGAGATGGGCTATCATTTCCCTCCCCCGCCAAGCGACCTGCTGCAGGGGGCGCCCGAAGTCCCAGAGGACTGGGTCTCTCCCCAGCCTTATGACCCAGCCTCCCAGCAGAAGTACACCATTAACAAACACAGGGGCATGGCTGAGCTAAAGCGCCTGCACAAGCACATCCACCCAGACGTACACATGAACCTTGAAGAGGAGTACTTAAGTCAGCTCACCGAGAAAGAAAAGACACAGTTAGACAGCGAGGAAATGCTGGGGGAAGTCCAACAGGCACGCTATTTGTTTGAGAACGACGGCAGTGGTGACAGAGAGGACCTGGAGTCAGACAGAGAGGACCTGGAGTGGGATGAGATCCTTAAAGGGGAAGTGCAGTCCAGGCGCTGGATGTTTGAAAACAAACCGCTGGATACTATCAAAGATGACACGCCAGATGAGCATGAGGTGAGGAACATCGCCCAGCAGGAAATCATCGCCGGTAAAGATGTCAGATACACAGCGTGGATGTTTGAGACTCGGCCCATGGACGCCTTGGGGATGGAGACTTCCGATTCCGCTGAGCAGTCAGAAGAACTGGCGAGAGGCGATGTTCGCACCGCTACCTGGCTTTTTGAGACACAGCCGCTCGATTGCCTGAATAAAATCTACCAGGGAGACGAGCAGACCCTAGATGTTGTCATCACTAAAGACATCGCCGGAGGAGACGTGAAAACCGCCCGGTATCTCTTTGAGACCCAGCATCTGGATTCCCTGGGTAAAACCGAAACCATTGAAGAGAGCCACTTCCTGAACCTGAAGTCTGAGCTCGAAGAGATCAAAGGGGAGGTGAAGACGACCACTCGCATGTTTGAGACCCAGCCCATGTGTGTCATCAGGGGAGATTCGGGGGAAATGCTGGAGATCACCACCATCCGCAGGGAAGAGACGGAGAAAGGAGATGTGAAGACATCACGCTGGATGTTTGAAACCCAACATCTGGATTTAATTAACAAAGACCCTTCTATGGTGAAGCTGATCTGTGGTGTTTCCATGGAGGACAACATTCAAGGGGGCGTGAACAAAGGCCGATGGCTTTTTGAGACGCGGACCCTGGACACCATTAAGGATGAGGAATGGGAAAGTTCCAGGAGGCAAAGGGAGGAAATAATTGGAGCTGATGTGAGGAAGCATTGTCTGGTGTTTGAGACTCAGCCTATGGATTCTCTGAAAGACAATGCCAACGCAAGACCTTTACCTTCAGAGGAGATTGTAGGAGGTGATGTCCGATCAGCAAAACATCTATTTGAAACGGTACCCATGGAAAATCTGAAGGATCTCCCTGAAGTGGGCAAGCTGCAAAAAAGGGTTGCATCTGAGGAGGAAAAGGGTGATGTGAGGCATCAAAAGTGGGTCTTTGAAAGCCAACCGCTTGAAAATATAAGGGAAGAGAAGAAGGAGATTACAAGAACTGTGAACATGGCGGCTCTCGACAAAGGAGATGTAACAAACTATAAGGAAAGGTTTGAAAGCATGGATTTAGGTAAATGTGAGGGAACACAGAGAATACAAGTTGAGGGTGTCACAAGTGGATCTGTCAAATCCAACAAAGTTCTTTTTGAATCCACCCCTATGTATGCTATGCTAGACAGCTCCGGCCATTACCATGAGGTGAAAACTGTGAGGCGTGAGGAGATTGTGAAGGGAGATGTGCGGAGCTGTAGATGGATGTTTGAAACACGCCCTATCGATGAGTTTGATGAGAGCATCAATAAGTTTCAGATCATAAAAGGTATATCAAAACAAGAGATTGAGTCAGGGGATGTCAAAACGGCTAAGTGGTTATTTGAAACTCAAACACTTGATGCCATAACATCTTTCAGCAATTGTGAAGATGAACATAAAACTAAAGAAGGTATTGAAATTGAGAAAGGAGACGTGAAAACTTGTAGGTGGCTATTTGAGACTCAACCAATGGACGTCCTGTATGAGAAGGTAGAGAAGAGTGAGACTGATGTCGAGGAGGTCCAAAGAGGAGATGTCAAAACCTGCACATGGCTCTTCGAGACCCAGACACTTGATAACATACGTGACCATACAGAGTTGGAGTCTGAGACCATTCTGAAAACCTGCACTGTAAAGCAGGATGACATCCATGGAAAAGATGTGCGTCTGGCCCGCTTCCTCTTTGAAACCGAGAACCTTGAGAACATCACAGGTGAGGACGCCGGTTCCTTCAGGAGGGTTACAGAAATAGACATCCAATCAGGCGATGTCTCCAGGATGAAGTACATCTTTGAGAATCGTTCCTCTGACATTAGGAGCTCTACCTCTGAGGAAATGATGCACAGGTTGAAGACGCAGCAGGCCGAGGACATCCAGAAGGGAAACGTGGTCAACTGTACCTGGATGTTTGAGAATCAGCCAATAGATGCCATCCATGATGAAGCTAAAGAGAACAGGGAAGCTCGCACTGTGACTGATGTGCAGGGTGGCAATGTCGATAAAGGCCGCTTCATTTTCGAGACTTATTCTCTGGATAAAATTCAAGAGGAGTCCGCTGATATTTCAAAACTCACTAGTCACATTAGAGAGGAGATGGAGAGGGGAGATGTGAAAAACTACACCATGATGTTTGAAACTCAGCCACTGTATGCAATCCGTGACAAAGAGGGCCACTACCATGAAGTAACAACGGTTACTAAGGAAGAAATAATGAGAGGAGATGTGGTGGGGGCCCGATGGCTATTTGAGACTAAGCCTCTGGATTCAATCAGAGATTCAGAGGAAGTCTATGTTATTAAAGCTGTGACTGAAGAAGGCATCAACAAAGGAGATGTTAGCTCTGCCAGGTGGAGGTTTGAGACACAGCCTCTGGATGAAATTGCAGAAGACATGAAAGTGCGGTCTAAAACAGTTGCTGAGATCCAAGGCGGTGACGTGAAGACAAACAAACAACGCTTCGAGACTGATGAGATGTCGCAGAAGTACGTCAGAACTGTTAGCGTGAGCGAGATCCAAAAAGGAGATGTGAGGTCTGCCACGTGGATGTTCGAAACGCACACAATTGATAAGATCCACGCTGAAGGCACTGAATACGATGCAATGGAAAAAGTGACAAAAGAGGAAGTGATGAAAGGGGATGTCAAACAATCTGTGTGGCTCTTTGAGAAGCAGCCACTTGACAGCATTAAAGAGACTGATGGCACAGAGCATGTTGTCACAAAGGAGGAAATCCCCCAGGCTGATGTGAAGACAACGACATGGCTATTTGAAACCACTCCTTTCCATGAATTTAATGAGAGCAATGTGGATAGGACAGAAATAATGGGTAAAAGCATTAAGGAGACGCTTCAAGAGCTTTATTGTCAGAAGATGGTCGATTCACAAGGGATTCTTATTGAGGCAGACGAGATTGGCGATGTTCGGATGGCCAAATATAAACTGTGGAACCAGGAGGCTCCACAAATCCAAAAGGAAGAGGTGATCAGAGGGGATCTGAACAACATTATGATGAACCTCTTGAACAGCAGGGAGACCACAGAGAGGGGCATAACTATTGACAAGGAGGAGATGGGTAACATCAACACCACAGTGAAGCAGCTACTCAACCAGGAAAAGGGAATCAATGTTGAGAAGGAGGCAGTCGTCCGCGGCGACATTCAAGAGGCCATAAACAATCTGCTCAAGAGCGAGGGCTCCTCCAAGCGTGGCATTCTGATTCAAGAAGATGAGAAAGGAGATGTGAGACTGACTATTTATTCCCTCTTGAATAAAGGGGAGAGAGCGAGTGTAGAGAAGGACGATATCGTTCAAGGCAATGTCAGCAGAACCCTTCAGCGACTTCTGTCCAACTCAGATGCAGAAGACTCTAAGAGGATAAGGGTGGGAGACACGGAGAGAGGCAATGTGAGCTTTTACTCCACGTGCATCGAGTCTGGAGCCTTGGATTACCTGAAACAGCTGCAGTATGAACCTGACGAGGCCCCGGAGAAGGTTGAGAAAGAGCACATCATCGGTGGTGACATTGAAGAAACCAAGCTCATACTGAGAAGGAATCACCAGCAGATAGACCGCACAGTTGCAGAGGACGATATAGTCCCTGGTGATGTACCCAGCACTGTTAAGGTGTTCATGACTGAGCCTGCTGTGACATACAGAAACCTTGAGAAAAAAGACATTGTTAAAGGTGACCTCACTGCAGCCCTGGATTCACTGAGCCAAGCCGTCAATCAGAGGGTGGTAATAGAGAAAGAGGAGGTAGTAAAAGGAGACATACCCACTACTCTGAAGTCTCTGGAGGAGGCCCAACGCCAAGCCAAAGACATGGAAAAGCCAGAAATTGTCAGAGGAGACATCAGAGGTGCTCTGGAGTCACTGGAGAAATCTTCAATCACAAAAACTGAAGCAACTGTGGAAGATTTAGTGCCAGGTGATATCAAAGGGACCCTGAAGTCCCTGGAAGAAGCAAAGCAAGCTGTGAAAGAGATGGAAAAAGAGGAGATTGTCAAAGGAGACATTCACACGGCCATGCAGAGTTTACACGAGGCATCGAGTGATAAAAAGGTTTACCAGCATCAAGTGAGTGAACAAGGGGATGTTAGAGGCACCATCCAGCTCTTGCTCGAGCCTTCCGACTCCCCAAGAATGCAGCGCAGGGGAAGCACTGAAGGAGATGTGAAAACATCCATAAAATCCCTCTACGAAGGACAGGAGGCAATGCTTGTTGAAAAGGAGGAGGTAATACGAGGTGATGTTCAAGGGGCTATTAAGTGTCTAATGCAAAAGAAACAATATTCAAAACCCAAACGTATGTATCCTCCCAAGAAAGCAAAAGTGCCTGTGAGAAATCCACTAACTGCGAAGCCAGCGGAGCATGAATGCTTACATGTGGCTGCTAAGAGTGAGAGTGTAGTAATCAGTCAGTCAGCAGTCAATCCAGCCCCCGCTGTCAAAAACCTTTCTCTGAGCAGCGAGTCAGAGAAGTGCATACAGAAGCACACCGAAAGCAAATCAGTAAAAACGAATGTCATCACCAAACAGGACCTCTCTCTTTCTGCAGCCAAAACAGACAACACCTCTGAGGCACACCGACAGCACGCCGACTGTAAATCAGTGAAAACTAATGTCATCACCACACAGGACCTCTCTCTTTCTGCAGCCAAAACAGACAACACCTCTGAGGCACACCGACAGCACACCGACTGTAAATCAGTGAAAACGAATGTCATCACCACACAGGACCTCTCTCTTTCTGCAGCCAAAACAGACAACACCTCTGAGGCACACCGACAGCACGCCGACTGTAAATCAGTGAAAACGAATGTCATCACCAAACAGGACCTCTCTCTTTCTGCAGCCAAAACAGACAACACCTCTGAGGCACACCGACAGCACACCGACTGTAAATCAGTGAAAACTAATGTCATCACCACACAGGACCTCTCTCTTTCTGCAGCCAAAATAGATAATACCTCTGAGGCACACCGACAGCACGCCGACTGTAAATCAGTGAAAACTAATGTCATCACCACACAGGACCTCTCTCTTTCTGCAGCCAAAACAGACAACACCTCCACGGCCTGTCAACACATGAGCATGAGTGTGAAACAGAAAATGCTGCCCGTACAGAAAACACCGGCTCCCAAGCCCATTACAATAAAAAATAAACAAATCGCTAATAATGAACAGGCGGAGACAAAAGCGGTTGTTGATATGAATGTGATGAAAGAGGTGCAAAACGCATCGCAGACAAACATTTCAACCAAGCAAACGTGCGAAACAAAGACAATCAGACAGGTGCAAAGTACAGTGACAGAGCACAAGACCGTCACGCAGAAGCAAAATGTAACTGTGTCGAAGCATGTGTCCGTCTCGCAAAAGCAAAGTGCTACAACGGAGAATAAAGCTGTCGCACAAAAGCAAAGTGCTACAACAGAGAATAAAGTTGTCGCACAAAAGCAAAACATCCAAAATGTGAAGAGCGACTACCGTAACCTTGACGTTAAAGGGAAAAACGTGATCAAAAAGGGTAAGCCGGAGATTCACTTCCCCCCTCCTCCCTCGTCCCCTCCGCCGCCTTCAGAGTCAGAGCTCGCCCTGCCTCCACCCCCGTCTCCGGTGGTGGAGAGCCCCCCTATCATGAGACAAGATAGTGACCTCCCACCCCCGCCCCCACCACCTCCTGTGGACTCTGAGCCTGAGTTTTTCCCCCCTCCCCCTCCTCCTCCTCCACCCTCTGTGGCCGGACAAGACTTCCTCCCTCCGCCTCCCTCGCAGCAAGAGCTCAACGCCATGCCTCAGCCTCCCGCCGCCGAGCCGGGGAAGCCGGTCAGCAGGCCCTTGTTCAAGGTGCCCAAGCCACAGGAAGCGCCAAAGCAGCCCGTCGTACAAGTTAAACCCAAATGGCAGAAAAAGCAGCCGACCCCTCCTCCACCGCCAACACCTCCTCTCCAAGTAACAATGGCGTCCACTGACCTTAAGGAGGAAACTAAAGTCCAGGAAGTGAAAAAAGAAGTGACTAAACAGGCTGAAGCAAGCAAGCAGATTCAGTTTGAATCAGCAGCAGCATCAACAAAAATACCAGCAAGCATCCCAGGTGTTAAACCAACACAAAAAGAAATGCCACAGCCACCTAGAAAAGCTTTTGTCCCTCCCATTAAACTGCCTCCACCTCCTGAACCCACTCCAGCGGCTAAGCCTAAAACATATGCCCGCAAATTCAAAACCCCTCTCATGCTCGCAGAGGAAAGGTACCGCCAACAAAGAGTGGGCAAAGAGGATGCAGACAGCAGTAGAGTCACCACTCCCACCTCTCCCCCTGTTAATATACAAGTACAAGCATCCTCTGTTGCTAGTGCAGAGCTTTCCACAGAACAGAAAACTGAGAAAGAAGTGACCGCAGAAGCAACAAAAGCAAAGGCTGAAGAAGCTAAGGCCATTTCCAAAGAGGAAATATCAGTGCAAGAGACATCTGCCAAGAAACCCCCTTCCCACATCCCTTTGAGCAAACCTTTGATCTCTACAGTAAATAAGAAATCTGGATCTGCAAATATTTCCTTAGATAAAAAGCAAATCACCAGTGAGCAGTCTTCTTTGGTCTCCTCAGAAAAAACACATGCCTCGTCTGAGGCCATTAAACAAAGTCAAACGGCATCCTCGGCCAAGAATCAGACTGTTGCTGCCTCGGCTGCCCAGTCTCATCATGACACTGCCCAGTCTCATCATGACGCTGCCCAGTCTCATCATGAGGCCTCCAACATTAAAGTCCAGTCATGTTCTAATGTGGTCACTACTTCAGTCACAGAGCAGCAGCACTTCATTAAGAAATCTACCAAGTCTATCGCTGCAAGCGCTGTCCAGCAAAATGTAAATCTTCAAAGCCAGTCTACGGTCACATTGAAAGCTGAAGATGCGAAGAATATTAATATGCCTCTGACACAAGAAGGAAAAATGACTCCCTCTCAACCTACTAAAATTCCAAAGGTAACTCCAAGCTTCAAGGTGAAAACTTTTAAGATGCCGACAGAGAAGAAAGAGGAGAAATATGATGTGGGACAAAAGGAAACAATGAAAAGTGAATTGCATTTACAGCAAGACAAAGCTATTTCACTGAAAAGTGATACGGAATTGATTCAGGAAAGCAACCAGGTGACGTCAGCGAGAAATGAGATCAAAGCAGAAATGAAAGTCAAAGAGAAAAAAGAGCAGGTGGCCCCAGCTGTGAAAGAAACTAAGCTGGAGGTTCAAATGAAAAAGGCAAAACAGGTGTCAAAGAGAGAGCATGAAGTAAAGCAGTCCCCATCAGTTAATGTTTCTACGCCCAAAGAGATTAAGATCATGTCTGTGTCAGCTCCTCAGGGACAGGGCCAAATGTCTAGCTCCCACAGTCAGCAGAGCGTGAAGGCAGAACACAGACATGAAGAGATAGTTGTGACTGAGAGTGTGGTTCAGCAAAGCTTTCAGAGGCAGGAGGCTGTCCATATTCAAAAACAGCAAATCAAGATTTCCCAACAGCAGCAGAGAGCAGAAACAACTAAAATGCAGGTAATGGCTGGAAAATCAAAAGGTGAGCCTAAGGATGTGTTGGTGAAAGGTAAAACGGTCCATACAGATGAAGCTCAATATTCAGAAGAAAGCACGGACTTGGAGAAGTGTAAATTAATGCAGAAGCTACTTACTCAAATAAAAGAGCTTCAGGGTGCACCCAGCAAAATAGACTCCAGTGCTGTCAGGTTGATTATAAGTGAAGTTCCTGACTGGATGATGGGCTCGGATGAGAAAAAGAACTTTAGTGAAATTGCTCTCCAGCAAAGTAAGAAAAAGCTAAAGGAGATGATTGTCTACGTTAGAAATATTGTTCAAGCTAAACTCACATTTTTGGAAGAAACCTTGACAGCTGTGGAAAAGCAAGACAAAGAAGCGCCATCAGCAGCACCTCCGGTGCTTCCAAAACCTGACAAGAAAGTTTCCAGTGGAGCAATTGCAAAGATATCTAAAATTAGCATTGGCTCGTCCAAAGTAGAGACACAAAAGAAGGTGGCTGAGGAGAAGAAGTCATCTCACGAGAGCAAAATGCATCAGGAGCCGAGTGAGGCTCAGACAGTTTCCTCCCCTCTAACAAGTATCCGCACTCCATCACCCACTTTCATTAGTATTGAGTCAGTCAGGAGGACAGATTCGCCGCTCAGAGTGACCCCATCTCCTCCACCCTACAAATCTGCCGGGACTCCGCCACCCCCTCCACGCAAGTCATACACACCCACATCTCACTTCAGCAGGGCCACACCCTCTCCCACCCTGAGTCGTTCAGAGAAGTTGATGAGGCTGAAGGATACAACCACTAAACTCTCTCGGGGCATGACCCCTCCTCCCCCCATGCCGGTGCCAGATTATTTTGCAGCTGAAAGAGAGGAATCTTCTCCATTTAGTGACAGGGAGAGTTACATAGAGATGTTTGAACAGGGGCTGGTGGATGTGACAGAAATGGTAGACTCCATGATGACCGTCAAGGACAAAAAGTCTTTCTTTGAGGAGGCCCAGAGGGCTGAAGTCAACAGGGCTTACAGTCGGAGGGATCCCATCGACATCCCAGAGCGCCTGGGACCCGAGTCTGAGGAGGTCCCAGACACAGTGAATGTAGACCTTCTGAAAGAGGACCTCCCAAGGGTTGACCTGTCAAAGCTGGTCAACAGATTTGAATCTCCGCAACCAAAGGTTTACACCAGAAAAGACCCCATTGTCATCACAGAGAGGCTGGGGAGCGACACGGAGGACACGGAGGCCGAGCCCAAAACTCCAAAAACTGAAGAAGTTCCTTCATTCCACGTCAAAGCAATAAAGGACGTGTTTGAGACTGGAGAACTTAGTTCCCAGGCAGCCAGAGAGCTAAGAGAACAAATAGAAAGGAGAGAATCTGAATCGGCACCGATGGGGCACTCCGAAACGACATCAGTGACTGAGCAATTCTCCAACATCGATGACTATGGAAACATGACAAGAGGGATGAGGAGCCAGACAACCATGCACTCCGAGTCTGAGACCTCCCTGAGCCGCGGCAGCCCCCCGTCCTATGCCGATGTGGTGCGGGGGGATGTTCCAACCATAGCCGTCCCCCCTGAGGCCTCCACCGAGGAGCTTCTGAGGAACTTCCAGCAGTCGTGGGCCGAGAGCCAAGGGGTTTTCCAGAAGCTGGGTTTCAGCGTCACGGAGCAGAGGACATCGCAGATCCTAACGCAGCAGCAGGAGACTGTCGTGACGGGTAAACCGTGCTGTGCAGCATGAGGAAACTAAACCAAACAAGAGTGACGGTGTGTTTAACAATGTGTGAGAATTATGGGCAGAAAATGGCATTGTGTGGGAGGGAAAACAATAACACTTGACAGCTTTTTTTTTATTAATTCACTGCATTTTCTTGTGTGTATTTCCTTTCATTTTACTTTCTTTTTTTCAGTAACTGCTAAAGCTTTGAAGAGAGGTACTGGCAGTTTTGCACCTCTTAAGATTCATATGCTACAATTCTTCTTATTTATTCGTGCCTCGGATGTGTGAAGCTTGTTGTAAACAGGCAAGGATGATAACATATTGCACTAATATTTTTTACGCTTGGGTGTGCGATGCTGTGTTTATTGGAAGACAATGGAGGAGTGTTTGAATTGTATCCAGCAAAAAGCGCAACACTGTTTTTCATTCCTTTATACTCTTCATTTCAAGGTGCATGATAAAGTTACACCTGCCGTTTCATATTAATGGAGTGAATTCCAAACAAAGTTTAAAACGCAAACTAATAATAAAAAAACTGCTGTATTTGAATTTTCACATTCCAGAATTCTTATGAATAGCATTTACAATCCATCTAATGCAAACCATTATTAGAAAATAAACTATATTGCAGTTAATTGTAATTACAGTACATTTTCTAAAACCTAATTGAATCTGCACCATATTCATATGCTGAATTGATGATATTTTGTTTGTTATCAGCTCTTAAATCAAAATGTGTCCTTTCTGCAGAAAATACGAGTTCCAGAGTCCGAGCAGTGCGTGGTCTGTCGGAAGAGGGTGTACCCCATGGAATCGTTGATCGCGGACAAACAAAACTTCCATAAAAGTTGCTTCCGCTGTGAACACTGCAAAGGCACACTAAGGTGAAATTATTTCACAAAGCAACATCATTCTCATTGTTTTAATTTGCTGCACTTGTATTGTAACCTCTGTTTTCTTCTTATCTTTGATAGCCTTGGCAACTATGCCTCTCTCCATGGACGAATGTACTGCAAGCCACACTACACACAACTGTTCAAGTCCAAAGGAAATTACGACGAGGGATTTGGACAGAAACCACACAAAGAACTATGGAACGCCAAGAACCAGCAGAATTCCGATGAAAAACCAAAAATAAAATCACCAACGCCTGAAAAGAAGGTTATGGATCCCGCTGCGCGCAGCAGTGTCACTTCAACAAAGGTAGATGATGCAGTCACACATGATGAGGACAAGCGTGCCAGTAAGATTTCTGTCGTGTGGCCCCCGCAAACAGATTCCCCAAAGAAACCCTTCACTGTGGAGGACGAGCTGAAGCTGGTTAAGCCAGCATGGCCGCCTCAGGAGGGCTTGACACAGAAAGACGAGAACCAAAGTCAGCCTATTAAGCCCTCATCAAAAGAGTCTGATAATGCAGCCGCAAAAGTAGAAAATGGAAGCCAGGAAAATGCCACAGTGCAAGAGAGTGCCTCTGTAACGGAACATGCGAAAAAGCCTGAGGAGACTCCAGTAAAGAAAGAGGCATCAGTGGATGTTACTCCCACTCAAGAAACCAAAGAGTCAAACAATGAGGCCGATGTTGGAGCTGCTGAAAGCGCCAAGGAGGCCGAGAAGGATGAACAGAAAAGTGGAAAAGGGGAGGAGGAAGTGAAAGTAAACGGGCACGGCGGAGAGACGGGAGGTGTACCGTGCGAGGACGTGAGCCAGGAGGAGAAAGATAAAGCAAATGACAGCGTGAACAATGGGGAGGCTGTAAAGGTCACGGTAATAGATGAGGCGCAGGCTGGACAGGCGGCCAACGCAAACAATAACAACAATAATGGCCAGTTATTGCCTGACCACGGAACCCTGTTTCAAGTGCTTGATGTGGAAGAAGGAGAGAAAAACCAGCCGCTCTCTTTCACAGGTTCAAATACAGTGACAGATTTTTTACTGGATGATCACTGCGGAGAATCAAAATGGATGCCAACCGATGTGCTACAATTGGCACAGAGGGATGATGCTTTTGTGCCAGTGGGTGCCAAATGTATGGACGCCACAGACTGCTATTCAGACACGGATCTCTTTACTGGGAGCGTTGAGGGAACGTTCCCTTTGAAAAATGAGGCGGCTGAGCCAAAGATTAGCACATCAAGCTTCCTCGAGGACATTTTCGCCGGCCTCAGCACGAGCGGCTCCAGTCTGCTATCCGATTTCAAATCCGACATCTTCGGCCCATCCGCTGGCGAGGCGCCTCTGATGTCGGCGCTGGATGACCTTTTGGATTTCGGGAGGGAGTCGAGAAAGAGCGCGGATAAACCCCGCGACGCGAGGGGAAAGGATGGGCACACGGACAGCTTTGCCACAAACTTGGGCGCAGACAGTGACTGTGCTTCTCTATGGCCAGTTGATGATGAATCCCTGACAGTGGAGGAGCAAATTAAGAGAAATAGATACTATGATGATGACGATGACACCAACAACTGCTGAATTCGACTACGACCGGCCCCGTCAACTAAAATCAGCCAGCGTTGACCACATATAATTTCACACCCAAGTCCATGGAGAGATGAACTGATCTGATTTATTTTAGCCTTTCTTTTTTTTACTGAGTTTTAAAATTATATTATCTGCTCTGTAATTCACTATCTAGGTTTGTTTGGATGCACCTGGTGTGCACTGTGTAGAAAATAAGTAAATGCAAAATGGATCTTTGCTCGTGTATGTTACTTGGTATGCATATGTGTTTTTTTCTGATTTTAGTTGAAATGTCAAAAGAGGGCTATACTGTATCTGCAATACACAATTTGCAATATGCACATTAAATTACAAGCATAATGGTTTTCTTTGTTGCTTTGTTTGAATGAATGGCTGTCAGGTTTCCTTTGAGTCTGAATAAAGAGTTTTTTCTTTTCTTTTACAACTCTGTTGTATATCTCCTGGTAGAAATAAAGGCTCATAAAGTCGACACGACGTGGCTTTTTAATCAGTAAGTGCACAGACAAGGGAGAGTTGTAATGATTCTTGGCTGTATCTCATTGTATGTCTGGCTAGTTTGATCTATAGCCTACTGTACCTAGATAACACAGTCCAGCCTCTTTGGCTGAAGTCGTATTGATTTTCACTGGGGGAGCAGGCCTGTTGTAGGAGTTACAGATTTTTCCATTAGGTGCCTTTTGTCACCTCTGACAGATCTTTTTATTTATTTTCCACTCAGTTACAGCTTGATGACATGGGCTAATTGGCTCAGGAAACCCCCCACTGTAATGCTAATTACATGTGTAAAAGACATCCTGTATAGTGCTTAACACAGTCTGTGTGGGTCACGCCACTTCCTGCTGACAATTCCTTCCAGTAAGCACTCATGTTCTTGGTTCAATAATTCAGCATTGTTTCCTGAAATACTCTTTGGCATCTTTTTAATTGGGCTATTTTGCTTTTCCACTGGTGGTGTCCCACACTGGGTGCGGTCACCATTAGACCCTGTACTCACCTGCACCTGCCCAGGCACAGACCACCAGATCACATTCTGGGTTGCTAACAGGAAATGTGAAGCTCCAGGTGAAAAATACTGTATAAATAGGCCTAGACGGTATATTTGTATTTTGAATTTTGCACCTTGGTTATGTGCTACTGAGCACACAGCTATTTTCAGTTTTAGCTAGGGACCATTTTCACAGCAACCATTTTGAAGTTGTAAAGCAGCCTAGCAAGCAAAATGACGTCATGATGACATGATTAGGCCTATGTCTTTCAGTGACGTCAAAGACTTGGCCAAATCACAGCCGATATGGGGATGATTTAGATCTCCAAGTCGTGGAGCTGATGTCAAAATATGACGTTATCACGAATGGGCATATTATTCTGCTATATATTGTAAAGTGTGTATTCAGCAGCTCTATACATAATATATGTCCAGATTAACAATTTATGCTACATAAGAAAGTAGTGCCCCAAGTGGGTTTTGAACCCCATGTGGCAGTGCACCACTTTACCCACTGTGCGATCTGATAAGATAAGGTGACCTTGAACTAATATACCGTATTCAAAACATGGATTGCTGTTAATTTGTTTTTTTCTGATTGAAAATGGGTGATATTCTGCATGGGCCAGATGATATGACTTGATCTGGACCCTATCGGGCTCTCTCTATTGGTCCCGGTCTGTCCGTGCTTGCTGGGCGGAAGTAAATCAGGTGTAACCAATACCAATAATGGTTCCATTCAATTTAGGTGTTCCAGTGCCAGGGCCCCATAGTATGGGTTACACCTGCTTTACTCTTTGCACCCACATGTTTTTTTTTTTTTTTTTTTTACTATTTTCGACATTTTAGAATGATAACGTTATGCTAAAGACATCGAGACTATGAAATAACAAATGGGATTATGCAATGACCAAAAAAGTGTGAAACAAATCCAAACTATTCAATTTTAGATTATTTTAAGTAATCGCCCTTTGCCTTGGTGGAAAGGTAGGCTAAAGGTTTTGGAAAGACATTTACACAGCTATTTTTTATATTTGTCTAAGAAACTAATTTCATTCATGCATTTAAGCATATAAACTCTTATCAAAATGGCTCCAAGGGAATGAAACGCAGTAGGCTATAGTAGTAGCCTAGGTAGGTCGCTCTGTCACTCCCTGTAAACAAAGCAGCGTCTTGCTCGAGATGCTTCCGGACCGCTTGGCTGCTCTTCCTCTCATCACGCGGTGCTGATTGGACAGCTCCTCTCGTCTCGTCTCTGCTCCTCCACCGGCTGCAGCCTCCCCTGCTGCTCCCCCTCCCCTCCATGCTCCTGCTGGGAGAGTACGGCTCTTTGAATGGAGCCGGATCTTATGGCTCAGTTCCTTTCCGAGAACCGTTCAAAATAACGACTCATCGTTCTTTTTCCCCTATTAGCTTAATGTGTAGTTCTTTACTTCGCTAGCACGACATAGGGGGAATCAAATCCGGTTCCATGCAAAAGCCGCAGATGCTAACCACACCAGTCACCCAAATCAGGGTGACCAGATGTCCCACTTTGTGTGGGACTGCAGATGCCTTTTCGATGTCCCACATATTGAGATGGCTATGTCTCCCACATTTTGATTGGATCTAATTTTCAAAAGGTCAAACCACTGCAGGACAGAGAAAGAGAGAGATTCTTGCTGGAAGAGTCTGGCAAGCGAGACTAGTTCTTCTCTAAAAGTCTGAATAACTTTAATACTGCATTATGGATTATGGTGTTTTGAAGGTACACAGGTTGCTAAAAGTATAAGAGTAGGAAAACCATTGAGTGAAATTCTGTTTGACGATGGACAAAGTGTGTAGGCCTATATGAACACTTTTAATGCATATAAAGTTCCTTGGTCTAAATAGCATATTACTTTTCTTTTTTTGGACATATTACCAGGGCAGAATACAAATGTTTATTTATTTTGAATTAGGTAGACATCAACATTGTAGACTAGCCTACCTCACAGCATAGGACGAATCAGCGTGACATCACTTGCCACCCCACGGCAGTTATTAGTAGGCTATGAGTTGTGCCAAACGTTAATATCTCAAAAACTATAGCCTACATCACATCTCTTATATTTTGACATTCTGAGTGAGAGCAGAAATAGCTCAAGAGTTTGATGTATAATATATACATGTTGTGTTAAAGTTGTGTGAACTGTCGCAGTTTTTAAAATGTAAACAACGTTAACTGGCTAGAGTCAGACACTCATGCCTCGCACCACTTGGGCTCCATATAGGGTTCCATTGCCGTTGCCACCCAGTGACGCGGTTTGTTTACCAAAATGCTGGTATTATCCTACAGCTGCAACAATTATAGTCGATAAATTAATCACCAACTATAGGCTATATATTTTTGATAACTGATTAATCGTTAAAGACTCATTTTAAGGGGGGGAGAATGTAAGAAAACCCAAAATTATCTTGTTCCAGTTTAAATTGAATATTTCCTGGTGTCTTTCTTCTAAAGACTTCTATTCAGTAGCCTACTGATTGGGTTGTGGACTGCTGCTGATCAGGACAAAAGAAGACATGGGGATGACATCTTGGGCTTGGGGGACAACATGATCAACTTTGCACTATTTTGTGACATTTGATAGACCCAAACGACTAATAGGCCTATTAGTCGAAAATAATCAACAGATGAAATGATAGGCTAATGGGGATATAAATTGCAGCCCTAAAACTCAGCAACATGTCCCACGTTGTCCCACATGGTTTGTTGGGAACTGCTCACCACCTACAGTAGGCTGGTAAACTGATGCCTGCCCATGCAAATATATTGCCAAATGCTTCGGGATTTAGTTATTTTATACATCCATGGATTAGACTAGGCTAGTGGCTACACGTGACATAAAAAAGAACGGCTCTCTCAAGTAGGTCTCGGTTCTCTAACTTCGTTCGTACCAAAGAGCCGTGAATAGAATCGGATCATTCGCGAACGTCACATCACTACAGAGAGGCTGAGAGCAGCAGGAGCGTGCCCAGTCTGGGACGGACGGACACGCCAGCGCTCAGGACAAGTTGTGTACCAACGGGACATGGGGAAACAAAACGGGTAGGTTTGGAAAACAACAACAATAATAACAACAATAAGGTTTACTGCTGCAAAATGCTGCGTTTCCCCACTGCACTGACTGTATCCTGCACGGCGGTAGGCTATTCCACGGGCGGGCACGGTGTAGTTGGAAGTGGGGTTCGGTTAACGGCTGGGTGAATCCTCCATAATCGTGTAGTGTTGTGCTGTTTGCTTTATGAATGCGTCATTTGACCCTGGCTCCGCTAGTTAATTTCACCCGTATCTGCTGCGCTGCGAGCCAAAGCGCGTGCAGCGCTTTTACAGTCCAGGTTTAACGTTACATCTGCTGGGGACGGTGCCATTTACAACTCGCCGTCTGAGGATTATGACTTTGAATAATTGTTAGTTTGTGTGTTGTCGGGATGCAACTAGAATGGCCGTGGCTTGTGCTGTGGTGACTGAAGGTGTTTGAGCTGCTGCCTAAGTATTGTGTGGATATTACTGGGATTAGGCTCTGCTTTCGACTAGCGAATCACTCACTTGTTTGAACTGCATGCCATCATCATCCCACTACAGAGGGTTTCAAAGTCTGAGACTGTGGGCCTCCCAAAGCTGGGGGGAAAGGTGCCCCCCAGTTCCTATGGGATGCCTATGGGATCATGATTATTATGTTACTGCCTATTGCATACTTCAGAATACACCAAAATACATACACACAAAAAAGTATGTCTGAAGGCATATCCTATTTGTTTCTGACTCTGGGAAAGTGTGAAAAACAGTAGGCTACAATTCGACAAAAGTTCACTGACTGTGAACTATCTCTTTAATCAGATCACACACATCTAGGCTATTCTATGTGATCTCCTTTTTGATAACTAATGTAGCCTAATAATGTAATATTGTTTTCACTTCTATTCACTGAGCCTCCCCTGAAACTGTTTGGAGTCCCCCCGGGGAGGCCCACCTTCCACTTGAAAACCTCTGCCTTACTACTATAGGCTTGACGGTCGGTGACTGTCTGGCATATCATTGGCATTGTGTGTGCGTGTGTGAGAGGGAGAGAAAGAGAGAGAATAAATCCAGATAAGTAGATGAGTGCATGTGTGTTTCCTAATGCCGTGCACATTATAGCCTAATATCAAGTAGACTAGTAGAGCGATATGCATCTGGCTGCTAACCCATGTCACTTAAAGGGACACTTCACACAAAAAAACAATGCAGATTTATTTTGCACATGATGTTGGTTTGAAATTAAGATGCCAGTGATGTCATCAGAAGATTAATTAATACAGCCCAATGATTCAGTGCCTTTTGACTCTCAATAACTCAAACTAAATTAATGTCTGCAAAACTGTTTACAGTTTTCAGCTATGTGTGAGATCATGTGCAAAATAAATCGGGGGGAAGTGCCCCTTTAACGTGAACTATTAAAATCCACCAACCATAAAGGATGGGTGTCATGATATTGTGGTACTGTATATCACCCTGTCAGATACTGCAACACTACATCTGTGGTGGCCAGACAGTAAACATGGAAAGCGAGGGATATACAGTAACCTTCTGTGGCAAGCAGCTCAATGGGATTTTAGCTTGCAGTCAAGGGGTCATAACAACAATTCATGGCCGGTGTCCCTGCTGGCTGTGAACAGTATATTCATGGCCAGGGTCCCTGCTTGCTATGAACAGCCTATAATCCTCCAAAAATCCATTTCTACAGATTGACTTTGACGGTGCCTTTGCAACACGAATGCCACAGACCTCAAATGCTTTCTCCCTCCCGGCAGGACTGATCCTCTTTTTGGAATTACATGGCTCCCAAGGCGTTACAGCAATACTTTTTCTCACTGTTTCTTGTCAGAAAGTAATGCGGGAGAAGCCAAGCCCATCTCTTTTGTTAGCACTGTCTCTTTCAGCCTCACACCGCTGCCAGGGTCGTTAATACCGGCAGCCTTGCCAAATTCTCTCATTTAAGCCTGTGTGCTGGCACTCGACCAGAAGCTGATATTGTATGAGTGTGTGTGTGTGTGTGTGTGTGTGTGTGTGTGTGTGTGTGTTTGGGGGGGGGGGGGGGTGCTGGGGGAAAGGGGATCCATTTAATTTCAGAAATATCCCCCACAGTTCTCCATTCATCTTCCGCGACAGGAAGTGTAGTGGTTTAATCTCAATTAAGTGATGACATATCAAAATTGGCGCCTCGCACACGCGGATGAGTTTGAGACGACAGTGATGGACATGGTTTAGCGGGGTGCAGTAGGCCTGGGTCTAGCCACTAATTTCCCGATTCGATTCTATTTCCGATTCAATACAGTACAATTCAATATCGATATTTCAGTTGCAATACCAATTTTGCTTGGATAATATGAAAGAGATTCTCAAAGAACATAATGCTGTGAATTGTACAAGGAACCTTCTAACCTGGTGCATTAGAGAATGAGAAGAACCAAACCAGGCGAGTCTAATACGGGGTTAAAGCTTCAAGCATCCACGGGAAAAGGCATTATATTAAAAGAACGATATTGGGAGTTATGAATCGATATCAGTTCCTTCAAATGGATGTCCATCTGATATCGATTTTTTTCTTTTTTTCTTTTTTCTTTTTTCCCCAGTCATAGGGTGCAGTCTGGTGAACTAAAGGTGAAACAGTTACAGCATGGAGTAGATGGTAATTGGTCTCAGTGTGCATGGCTTGCCCTCACACTAGTTCACTTTCTGTGGCAGACAGCCTGCTGTAACATGGCTGTAATGAAAACTGTGTTTGACTAAGCAGAATCTGGACATAACTGATTTCCCGCCACTGAAGCTCTTACCATTTAAATGCACAGATTTACAACAGTAAGGATTTCAGATCGTCAAATTCAATGTTCCTTACAGCTCGTAATGATTTTCAAAATGGTTCTTCTGATAGGGAATGCTGGTCAATAGTGCTACTGCCTGCCACATTACGTATAGCTGCCTTCTTGCTGACTATTGTAACATGTCAAAGATCATTGATTTGTTCTACCATAAGGACGGGCTTCCTTTAAACACTGCTTTAGTCAATCATTTTTATATTAAACACATGATGATCTGAGTCTTACCACAGATCATCTATCTACGATGCTGTTTGCGTCTGCTATGCTGTAATCTGCATCTTGCAGTATTGACGTCCTGTGAAAGGAGGATTAACCCTTTGTGTGTGAAGGCCTGCTGTGTGTCAGTTATGGGGTGAATGTGACACAGGCAGCGAATCCATCTTTTGAAATGTCCTGCACTCAATAATGGGATGGCATTCTCACTTGTAGCAATAGGAAATTAAGCACTTTTTTGGTGGGCTAAAATGAATCTGGAAAAAGCCCACAGGCAAGTACAGATTGTCTTAATTACATTTTTTTTCTTTCTTTGCTGGAAATGATTGGAGTTGATTTATGGGACTACCGTGTTCCCATGACAGAGATAAACTGTCTGGCATTTGTGAGGAACACAACAGAAAAGTGTATTACAAAGCAGCTTATTAACTTGTTCACAATTTATATGCACTTCAGCTTTTGCCACTCTTATTCTTGTCAAGGCAATTTAGAAGGGGGAAATGTGTCATTTTGTGGGTTGTTGTTTGGTATCGCAGGCTATGACATTTCAACGCCCCACAGGGATCTTATTCCTTTCAAGTGTACAGCTTTGCTTGTCAAATGTCACTGCTGTCTTGTACAAGACTTCTTTAGAAACTGCTGCTTTTAGGTTATTTTTCCCCCTATTCACCGTCACCGTTTGTTTCATCCTATTTGTCTGGCAGATCTAATCACATGCTTATGACCAGTCTGAGAATCCGTTACACTGTCCCTTTTTTACCTCTTATTGTGCTGGCACCGTTTAATATTCTATATATCTCCTATACATATAGATTCAGTGATGAATCTGATGACTGTATGTCAGTGGTCACAATGTAAAGGAAAAATCCACTTTGATACTGGTATTGATTGATTGATTGATTGATTGATTGTTTGATTTTATTATGCTATAAAGCAACAAAATCCAAGGGATAAACATGTATTTCCAACACTTAGGCCATGTCCACACGGAGACGGAAGCAATCTTTTTTTTTTTCGTTTAAGAAAAGTTTTCCATAAACACGGAATCGTTTCAAGAAATGTGTGTATCCACATAAAACCACTGAATACCACTGAAACCGCTGTAGTATATATGCCAGGCCGGTACGTGGCGCTGTAACGCTGCCACAAAGTACACCAAAAACAGAGAATAAGACAATCTCGTCAATAATGGCATTCAACCACTAGGGGCGCACAGTCTATAATGTGTATCTCACTGTAGCGAGCAGCTTAAACCCTTGGCTTTGCGGGGAGGTTTGCCATGTCGATGAATAAAATGATTAAACCTATACAGGCAAATGCAGAGCGTTCAGCAGGGCTGATGGTCTCCCTGTAGCCTACAATATAGAACGTTAACTATCGGTAACGTTCCTGATATCATCCACTTCCATGATCTTTAGACATATGTTGCAAACACATCCCAGCGTATTGGCTGCTCCTGCACATCACAGCACAGGCTAAATGATGCAACATAAATATACATTATATAAACGCATGGCATAAATGTGTTTTTATTGAAAAAGTGGCGTCAAGTAAGCTAAAGTCTTGTTGGAGTGGACACGAGTGGACATCACAGTGCGAGTGGACATCACAGTGCAACCGTGTGGTCCATCAAACCTCTCACTTCACTATTCACGTTGTATTTGCGAGGGATATATATAGAGCATCCCGAGTATGTCCGTTACACTCAGGGTTTACATTTCATTTCATTTCATTTTGTCCAATATTAAAATATTCCAGAATTGCATGTTGTATTAAAAATAAATATTATTTCTATCTAACACGTTTAGCCTGATTTTGTTTGTTATTGTAAAAACGTAGCCGCGGCTAAGCCTTCTGGGAAATATCCGATGAAGGGAGGGGTGGATGGGGTGGATGGGAAGAGTCAGCTGTGGAGCCCTGAGGATGTTGTACACGCTGTTCTCCGTGTCCACTTGTTGCTGACGGTGGTAATAGAGGAGCATTATATTTTGCTGCAAGAGCCCTAACAGGCTCAGTAGCTGCTGTAGCACGAACGCTAGTGCACTGTAATGTTATTGTTGCTGGCGGAGAGAGGTGGGGCTATGGCATCATCGGTTCAGGAAAGATGCGTATGGGTTGTAAACACGGAAATGCAAGGGTGGCGTCTTCAGATTTATTCACTCTGGGACCCGGTTTCAAAAATTAGCGTATACTCCCAGAACGTATACTCCCCGAACGCTGGTTCCGTCTGGACGAAACGTCTATACAAGAAAAAACTTTAGTGGATACACCTAAACTCATCTCCGTGTGGACATGGCCTTATTTCCAACATGGTCCCTACTACAAAACAGGATGATGATGGACCTTGTATGGGTCTGGGTCCATTTTGCCGTTTGGTACCGTATTTTTCTTATTTCCCCAGATAACCGGTCAAACATAGTCAACTTGAAATACATTTCTCTCACATTGCGATATCTCCAACGCAGCTACAATGGAGTTTAATAGCAGAAAAACAAAGTCAGTTATCTTCTACAACATCAATGGTGAACATCAGGTTTTGATGTCAGAATCAAAGAGCAAGGGATCCTTTCTAGACTCGCTGATGTGCAACAATCATACAGGGAGAAATCCGTCAGAAGAAGACGAGAAACCCATTTCTGCACCGACAGCAGCCTCAATACAGCAGAATGCAATGCAGCAACAAGACATGTTGCATTTTGAGTAACTCAGTTCAGCACTGCTGGCATCATTGCTCCCAAAATCCCCATCATTGGGCAGCAAGATCCCAACCGGAGGGATTCAAGTCCCCGTGTCAGCAAGCATCTGCCCTGCTGTCCTTGAACGTGACACCGAATCCCTCCAGAGTCCAGACAGATGGCCGCTGACCCAGCAGCACTCTGACCTCCTTGAGGGGAAGGGCAAGCAAAATGTGATTTCCCTTCTGGGATCAATAATGATGCTATTATTATTCACTTGACCTTTACGGTAATTAACGGTCACGTTGTTGGATTTGATCACACTATGACAAAGCAAACCGGAAGAGAGGAGCAGTGCCCAGTCTGGCTTTTGTGTAGCAGCTCATAATTTACAAAACCTTACATTTCATTACTGTCTTATTACACTGTAATTACCCACATTGGGGAGGCTGCAACTTGCAGCGCCGTCGTCTTTTATAACGCCTACAGTTTTGCACTTCTGTGGCTGTTGGATTTCAAGGCATCTCTATCTGCCTGTGATTTTTCTTTATCCTCTCAGGGTATTCAGTGGTTTCACACTGATGTGTTTTGACCTATGCTTATCCTCCACTCTCTCTCTCCCACTCTCTCTTGCCCTCTCTCTCTGTGTGTCTGACTCTCTCTCTCTCTGTGTGTGTCTGTCTCTCTGGAGAAGGGTCTGGAACGCATCACAAGTGGCTCTGCATTTCAGCTGTTTCGCTTCGCTTCACGGTGGGCTTGTGATCATCTCTGTCGCCGCCACCCAAAGTTTATTGGATTGTTCGATAATCCTGTTGGCCGAAGCTAACGCACACATGTCCCCCGGTTCTGCCTGTAACTCCCTAAGGCTCCGCTGAGAGAGTCAAGTCTGACGCCAAGCGCAACATACGCTGAACATAACGAGTCCCTTCTGTAACAATGTGTCATGAATAAATGAATAAAGAGGCTATCGTTGTTTGTTAGTACAATTTTTATCACTGAGAAACATGCATAGCACAGCATGGCTATACTGCCTAGTGGCATGGCATGGCCAAGAAAACAAAACAAAGCGACATATGTTGGCATCTATTTGAGTGTTTTTGTTTACAAAAATGACAAATGGAATGGGATGCCAAAGAGATGAGCCGTCATTATCCCAAAACACGCAGCTGGCAGATGTCTGCTCTCGTTTTCCTGAAGTCAATAAACCAGCGTGATGTGAAAAGACTCTCAAAATGGCTGTCGTGCCCCCACCATGCATTCGAGGTTAGTGAGGTGAGTTACTGTTGACTTACTGGCCCCAGCCAGGTCGGATAAAACACAGGCGCGCGAACACAGTCCATTAGTTCCTTCAATTAAATCACATGGCACATCCGGGTTAAGTGCTGAATTGCATTCCCCCCCTTTGTGCAAAGCTCTTAGGGTCACGCTGGTTCCTTTTTTCAACACTGCAGTCTCTCTCTCACAGCTAGTAACCGCAATCTGTGAGCGCCGAGGGAGCCAGCGTCACGGCGTTCCCGCTGGAATGCCGCTCCCCACAGCGCGTTATCTCCTTCTCCACCGCTACCAGCTGTGCCCGCACAACGCACGTGGGCCGCCGGATTCTCGATTTTCCACGCGCCGAGGCTACATAGCAAAGCAAGCAAGCAGTTGGCATGGGATGAGTCAGTGCGGAGCCGAATTCTCCTAGCCCTGGGTTTTTTAATTGGGTTCTGATGATGGGCCAAGCTGGCCGGTGCGGCCGCTGATATCTCCCGGTTCCCCTCGGTCAAGTAGATGATTGGATTTCCCCCAGTGGTCAAATAACAGGGGTCCTACAGTATCTGCTGCCTCTCTCTAGTTTAACTCTACTGGGTCTTTGGCCGCCATAAGACAACTGCATTTGTAGGCTGCACAAAAAGTCCACCATCTTAACAAGTAATTGTAGTCTCATATTCAACCTTCAGATCTTATTTTCCTTAAAGCAGGAGGAAAGGGTAGATCCACTTCAGCTTCAGTTGTTTCAGGAGTGTCAGTATCTTGAAAAGTCAGAAAAGAAGGAAGGTCCCTGCACGACTATCAAGTAAATGACACTACAACATTCTAGAAACAAGTTTATTTGCATTGGAAACGAGTGAAATGATCTAACGCTAGGGCTGCACAATATATCCTTTCAGCATTGTCATCGCAATGTGCGCATGTGCAATAGTCACATCACAGGACGTGCAATGTCAACTAAGGCAAATTAACATACAGTAATGCACAGCCTTTTTGTGATGTTGTGTGGCTGTGTGGCTAAAAACACACCTTCTACTACGTCAACCGTGCAGGTTAGCCACTAGGCCACCTTCTTAAAGGGTCAAAGCTTGATTAGTCTCGCTTGCCAGACTCTCCCAGCAAAGGGTCTGGGAGAGTCTGGCTGGGGAAGGCTTTCACTGTGGACTAGAGGGGAAAAAGGCTCTTTACAGCCATCCACCAAACGTACCATGCAGGCTGCTTCATTGCATAATCCACATCAATCGTTTTCAGAGTGTAGCAACGAGCTAGCGGATAGCGCTGCTGTTATTGTTTCAAAGGCAGCGGCGCAGGCATTTGAGCTCTGCAAATTTGACACGTACAGCAGCAGAGGCATACAGATTCAACACGGGGGGCGTGGAAAGGAAATCCAAATATGGTTGCAGCCGCTGTCAGAGCGGGTCGGAGCCAATTGCAGAGCTTGCAGAGAGCGGAATGGGATTTCCATCCAGCACCGACTGAAATGGTCGGCACCAATGGGAGAGCTAAGTCCACCATGCTGCTTCAACCCAGTCAGACTAAAGCTTGATAGACCTATTCAAGTCTTTTGCTGAAAATTCCTGTATTTTTTCATATTGTAATATATATTGCAGAAGAAAACAATATTGCGATGTCAGTTTTTTTCCAATATCGTCCAGCCCTATCTAACGGCATTGGCAGATGTGTTCACTTTAAGAAAATGAAGACTTTAAGACTCAATAATAGACTATAACTTGTTAAGATGGAGACTTTTTGTGTGCAGTGGATAGAAATGAGTATAGCAATATGGAAGATTTTGTTTTGCGTGGATGCAAAAACTGAGGACACGCTTCCACTTATCTCTGCTGCCGCATGGATACCTTGTCACTGCAATTTAGAGGTTTTGGAATGAAATTAATGTCTTCCACAGTTCCATTATATACTGAGCATGTTTGGCAAAACCCCCGAAAATGCTCCCCCCTGAAACCCATTCAAAACCCATTCATCTCAAAATGCATGCTCCTCAATCAGAGAACAAGGCTGTTTTTCCTATTGCCTAAAATAAAATAAAAAACACTACTTGAAGAAATGCTGCTGGGCAGCAGCGCTGTGCTTCCACTGTACCATTCCATTTTGAAGTGGAATGCTAATTAAACCAATTCTGAAAGCTATTTCTCAGAATTCTTTCCAACTTCTAATCCCCTTTATTAAAGGTCCCATTCCGTGCAAAAGCTGTTTTACTTGTAAATGCATATATACTGCTGTCATCCCTCCCTGTAATGAGTGGTCACAACCTCAGAACTGCCAGAGTTCGATTTGAGTCTCCTTCAAGCCACGCCCCTTACACTCTGTTCCCCCAGACAGGTTAATGTGACGTCAGTCGGGTCCTCAAGCATACTGCGCGCGGTCTCTCTCACACAAGCTACCTGCACCATTTTGTCTATAGCCACAAAATTAACACTTCTAGCTGGAGCGATGCCAACTGTATGTGATCCAGCAACTGCGGAGGTGCATTCGGTAAGTCTAGGCATTTTGAGATGTCCTCTTTAGCGTAGCAACCGTTAAGTTAGCGATAGCTCGTTGCTAACGTTAGTTGTGGACACAACCTAGCGTGCTGGTCCACAGACGCTAATCTGATTGGCCGCTGGGAGCCTGGGGTGGGCTCTCCCTCAGCGGCCAATGGGAACTGTTAGTTCTGAATATATTATAGAAACAGACCATTCTTGGGACGCAACGAGTTGAGGAAGTGACAAATCCGTCAGAACAAACGGGGTTGCTATATTTTCGACAAATTAATCCAGAATCATGTTTTATGGACCAGAGACACACGTTTTTAAGAGGTTACAGCTGCACGAATTGTGACCTTTAAAGCCCAGCCTGCTTCCATACTGATATTAAAGCCCAGTCTGGTTCCATATTGATATTAAAGCCCAGTCTGGTTCCATACTGATATTAAAGCCCAGTCTGGTTCCATACTGATATTAAAGCCCAGTCTGGTTCCATATTGATATTAAAGCCCAGTCTGGTTCCATACTGATATTAAATCCCAGCCTGCTTCCATACTGATATTAAAGCCCAGTCTGGTTCCATACTGATATTAAAGCCCAGTCTGGTTCCATATTGATATTAAAGCCCAGTCTGGTTCCATATTGATATTAAAGCCCAGTCTGGTTCCATATTGATATTAAAGCCCAGTCTGGTTCCATACTGATATTAAAGCCCAGTCTGGTTCCATACTGATATTAAAGCCCAGTCTGCTTCCATACTGATATTAAAGCCCAGTCTGGTTCCATACTGATATTAAAGCCCAGTCTGGTTCCATACTGATATTAAAGCCCAGTCTGGTTCCATACTGATATTAAAGCCCAGTCTGGTTCCATACTGATATTAAAGCCCAGCCTGCTTCCATACTGATATTAAAGCCCAGTCTGGTTCCATACTGATATTAAAGCCCAGTCTGGTTCCATACTGATATTAAAGCCCAGTCTGCTTCCATACTGATATTAAAGCCCAGTCTGGTTCCATACTGATATTAAAGCCCAGTCTGGTTCCATACTGATATTAAAGCCCAGTCTGCTTCATACTGATATTAAAGCCCAGTCTGGTTCCATACTGATATTAAAGCCCAGTCTGCTTCATACTGATATTAAAGCCCAGTCTGGTTCCATATTGATATTAAAGCCCAGTCTGCTTCATACTGATATTAAAGCCCAGTCTGGTTCCATACTGATATTAAAGCCCAGTCTGCTTCATACTGATATTAAAGCCCAGTCTGCTTCATACTGATATTAAAGCCCAGTCTGCTTCATACTGATATTAAAGCCCAGTCTGGTTCCATACTGATATTAAAGCCCAGCCTGCTTCCATACTGATATTAAAGCCCAGTCTGGTTCCATACTGATATTAAAGCCCAGTCTGGTTCCATACTGATATTAAAGCCCAGTCTGCTTCCATACTGATATTAAAGCCCAGTCTGGTTCCATACTGATATTAAAGCCCAGTCTGGTTCCATACTGATATTAAAGCCCAGTCTGCTTCATACTGATATTAAAGCCCAGTCTGGTTCCATACTGATATTAAAGCCCAGTCTGCTTCATACTGATATTAAAGCCCAGTCTGGTTCCATATTGATATTAAAGCCCAGTCTGCTTCATACTGATATTAAAGCCCAGTCTGGTTCCATACTGATATTAAAGCCCAGTCTGCTTCATACTGATATTAAAGCCCAGTCTGCTTCATACTGATATTAAAGCCCAGTCTGCTTCATACTGATATTAAAGCCCAGTCTGGTTCCATATTGATATTAAAGCCCAGTCTGGTTCCATACTGATATTAAAGCCCAGTCTGGTTCCATACTGATATTAAAGCCCAGTCTGGTTCCATACTGATATTAAAGCCCAGCCTGCTTCCATACTGATATTAAAGCCCAGTCTGGTTCCATACTGATATTAAAGCCCAGTCTGGTTCCATACTGATATTAACTCATTCACGGCCAAAGACGTCTTTGACGTGTTATCAGAAATAGCCCTCCCCGCCAATGACGTGTTTGACGTGTTTTTGTTTTTATTACTGCAGCGCTTAGTTCAAACACTTCCCCAGCCTCTGACATAGTATCAGGTCCCTAGCATCTAAGACAACACGTGAACAAACACATACCGCAGCTGTTGTTTTGAAATTGAGCAAGAGGAAAAGCAGAAAACGGATAAACGCTTCTTTGTGCAGACAGGAGAAACGCCATTGAAACGCCGCTCGGCGCGCTGCACGAGCTGGAGTCGCCTTCCTCTGTGCCAGCCGGGAGAAAACGGGAGAAAGTAATCCAGAGAGATGTGTTTGATCATCGGAGGAATGAGGAAATGATCGATCAGTTTGCAAGGGCGGTGAGGACGTGTTGAATAGCCAGGGGAAAACGGGAACGATCAAATAGCAGGGAGGATATGACAGGGAGACATGGACGAGGACGGGTGGACCAGAACAAAACAAAATAAACACACAAACAGCACAAGGCAGAAGCGGCAGTCACAGCAGCCCGCTGTCTGTTCTCAAGAGCTATTCAGTTGGTTCATGAAATCGCTGGGCTGCGTGCCCTCCAGTGTTGCTCCTGGCCAATCCCAGCGCCACAGGGCGTGGTTATTGCTTATCCTATGTGGGGTTAGAAATCTAAAAGGGGGATCGTGTGTGTGTGTGTGTGTGTGTGTCTGTCTGTCTGTCTGTCTGTCTGTCTGTCTGTCTGTCTGTCTGTGTGTCTGTCTGCACACTCACTCACACCGAGTAAACTGTATTGTTGAATGTAAAAAAAAAAGTGTATATATATACGGTATATATATATATATATATATATATTTTTTTTTGTCATTTGTGTCCTAACGAATAATATTTACATGTCTGATGTCAATACAGTTCAAAATAAAAGAATTGAGAGTGAGTTCTGCCTGAGATTGTGCCCTTTTACAAAAATTGCCTTTTCTGCTGTTTATTTTCTCAGGGAGACCTTTTGGGTGAAAACAGGGTGTATATAAATGGCTATAAGTAGAGTACAGAACATGCTAAAAGCTCACTTTTTTTTTCCTGGTGAACCCAGAGACGTACATCTTCATTTTGAGGTATTGCAAATCACTTTGGTGCTAATAGATAATTTACTGTGGGTCTTGAAAGATGACCAACAATTATGAAAATCTTTGGCCTGTGCTAAATATTGGCAGTCCTAAACTGGCCATGAATGAGTTAAAGCCCAGTCTGGTCCCATACTGATATTAAAGCCCAGTCTGGTTCCATACTGATATTAAAGCCCAGTCTGGTTCCATACTGATATTAAAGCCCAGCCTGCTTCATACTGATATTAAAGCCCAGTCTGCTTCATACTGATATTAAAGCCCAGTCTGGTTCCATACTGATATTAAAGCCCAGTCTGGTTCATACTGATATTAAAGCCCAGTCTGGTTCCATATTGATATTAAAGCCCAGTCTGCTTCATACTGATATTAAAGCCCAGTCTGCTTCCATACTGATATTAAAGCCCAGTCTGCTTCATACTGATATTAAAGCCCAGTCTGGTTCCATACTGATATTAAAGCCCAGTCTGGTTCCATACTGATATTAAAGCCCAGTCTGGTTCCATACTGATATTAAAGCCCAGTCTGCTTCATACTGATATTAAAGCCCAGTCTGCTTCATACTGATATTAAAGCCCAGTCTGGTTCCATACTGATATTAAAGCCCAGTCTGGTTCCATACTGATATTAAAGCCCAGTCTGCTTCATACTGATATTAAAGCCCAGTCTGCTTCATACTGATATTAAAGCCCAGTCTGCTTCATACTGATATTAAAGCCCAGTCTGCTTCCATACTGATATTAAAGCCCAGTCTGGTTCCATACTGATATTAAAGCCCAGTCTGCTTCATACTGATATTAAAGCCCAGTCTGCTTCATACTGATATTAAAGCCCAGTCTGCTTCCATACTGATATTAAAGCCCAGTCTGCTTCCATACTGATATTAAAGCCCAGTCTGCTTCATACTGATATTAAAGCCCAGTCTGCTTCATACTGATATTAAAGCCCAGTCTGGTTCCATATTGATATTAAAGCCCTGTCTGGTTCCATACTGATATTAAAGCCCAGTCTGGTTCCATACTGATATTAAAGCCCAGTCTGGTTCCATACTGATATTAAAGCCCAGCCTGCTTCCATACTGATATTAAAGCCCAGTCTGGTTCCATACTGATATTAAAGCCCAGTCTGGTTCCATACTGATATTAAAGCCCAGTCTGGTTCCATACTGATATTAAAGCCCAGTCTGGTTCCATACTGATATTAAAGCCCAGTCTGGTTCCATATTGATATTAAAGCCCAGTCTGCTTCATACTGATATTAAAGCCCAGTCTGGTTCCATACTGATATTAAAGCCCAGTCTGGTTCCATATTGATATTAAAGCCCAGTCTGGTTCCATATTGATATTAAAGCCCAGTCTGGTTCCATACTGATATTAAAGCCCAGTCTGGTTCCATACTGATATTAAAGCCCAGTCTGGTTCCATACTGATATTAAAGCCCAGCCTGCTTCCATACTGATATTAAAGCCCAGTCTGGTTCCATACTGATATTAAAGCCCAGTCTGGTTCCATACTGATATTAAAGCCCAGTCTGGTTCCATACTGATATTAAAGCCCAGTCTGGTTCCATACTGATATTAAAGCCCAGTCTGGTTCCATATTGATATTAAAGCCCAGTCTGCTTCATACTGATATTAAAGCCCAGTCTGCTTCATACTGATATTAAAGCCCAGTCTGCTTCATACTGATATTAAAGCCCAGTCTGCTTCATACTGATATTAAAGCCCAGTCTGGTTCCATATTGATATTAAAGCCCAGTCTGCTTCATACTGATATTAAAGCCCAGTCTGGTTCCATATTGATATTAAAGCCCAGTCTGCTTCATACTGATATTAAAGCCCAGTCTGGTTCCATATTGATATTAAAGCCCAGCCTGGTTCCATACTGATATTAAAGCCCAGTCTGGTTCCATATTGATATTAAAGCCCAGTCTGGTTCCATATTGATATTAACTCATTGAGTGCCAGCCACTTTTGGAGAACGGATGCTCCCAGTGCCAGAGTTTCAGAGCGTTTTCAGTGATTTCTCGAGGCCCACAGAATATTGTGTGATATTACTATGTAAACACCGAACACGCACAAATAACGATGAGACTCTATTGTATCAGCAGCAAAAAAAAGTTTATTGATATCATTTTCCGTTCTTTAGTTATCAGCCGGAGAAGATAGGTCAAAAACAGCAAATACATGCGTTTCCATCTAGAAGCTGAGATATTGAGCCCTTTGTGAAATATAGCATTTCAAGCAAATCATCACTGACTCTGAAGCTAATATTTTCTGACCTGAAACATCTGAACAGTAATTTCCTTCAATGTAACAGCACCCCCACCCCCCTCTACTGCAAACTCCTCCTCCGTGGGTGTGTCTCTGGTGGCTCTGCTCGCTCTGAGTGCTGCTTGTGTCAGGCGAGTCTCTGCTGCCTGGATGGCGGCCGCTCGTCGGGGCAGTCTGGATCGGGCTCGCTCGTTTCTGGGGTTTCGGTTGTGAGCTGGGATGAAGCTGCGTCCGATTCTGGGCTTTCTGGGCTTTCTGCTGCGCGTTTCAAAGTGTGCTGCACCCAGAGTCTATTTTCGGAGCCCCCCACCGTTGTGCGCCGGCTCCCAGCGCGACAGCGAAAAGCCAAACTATTCTCATGAGAATGGTTTCATCACGGCTTTTTCTGCTGTTTTTACTCAACTTTCTCTAATCTGGAGAGCACTGTCGCCACCTAATGGGTCGGTAAATAAAATAGGTTATACACATTCAACATGCCCCAAAATTTTACAGGAGATATATTAGGCTTTGATCCACGTCCCACCGTCAAAAAACGCAATTGACGACAATCGTCGCCATTGGCACTCTACGTTACTAAAGCAATTGACGACGATTGTCGTCATTGGCACTCAATGAGTTAAAGCCCAGCCTGCTTCCATACTGATATTAAAGCCCAGTCTGGTTCCATACTGATATTAAAGCCCAGTCTGGTTCCATACTGATATTAAAGCCCAGTCTGGTTCCATACTGATATTAAAGCCCAGTCTGGTTCCATACTGATATTAAAGCCCAGTCTGCTTCATACTGATATTAAAGCCCAGTCTGCTTCATACTGATATTAAAGCCCAGTCTGCTTCCATACTGATATTAAAGCCCAGTCTGCTTCCATACTGATATTAAAGCCCAGTCTGCTTCATACTGATATTAAAGCCCAGTCTGCTTCATACTGATATTAAAGCCCAGTCTGGTTCCATATTGATATTAAAGCCCAGTCTGGTTCCATACTGATATTAAAGCCCAGTCTGGTTCCATACTGATATTAAAGCCCAGTCTGGTTCCATACTGATATTAAAGCCCAGCCTGCTTCCATACTGATATTAAAGCCCAGTCTGGTTCCATACTGATATTAAAGCCCAGTCTGGTTCCATACTGATATTAAAGCCCAGTCTGGTTCCATACTGATATTAAAGCCCAGTCTGGTTCCATATTGATATTAAAGCCCAGTCTGCTTCATACTGATATTAAAGCCCAGTCTGGTTCCATACTGATATTAAAGCCCAGTCTGGTTCCATATTGATATTAAAGCCCAGTCTGGTTCCATATTGATATTAAAGCCCAGTCTGGTTCCATACTGATATTAAAGCCCAGTCTGGTTCCATACTGATATTAAAGCCCAGTCTGGTTCCATACTGATATTAAAGCCCAGCCTGCTTCCATACTGATATTAAAGCCCAGTCTGGTTCCATACTGATATTAAAGCCCAGTCTGGTTCCATACTGATATTAAAGCCCAGTCTGGTTCCATACTGATATTAAAGCCCAGTCTGGTTCCATACTGATATTAAAGCCCAGTCTGGTTCCATATTGATATTAAAGCCCAGTCTGCTTCATACTGATATTAAAGCCCAGTCTGCTTCATACTGATATTAAAGCCCAGTCTGCTTCATACTGATATTAAAGCCCAGTCTGCTTCATACTGATATTAAAGCCCAGTCTGGTTCCATATTGATATTAAAGCCCAGTCTGCTTCATACTGATATTAAAGCCCAGTCTGGTTCCATATTGATATTAAAGCCCAGTCTGCTTCATACTGATATTAAAGCCCAGTCTGGTTCCATATTGATATTAAAGCCCAGCCTGGTTCCATACTGATATTAAAGCCCAGTCTGGTTCCATATTGATATTAAAGCCCAGTCTGGTTCCATATTGATATTAACTCATTGAGTGCCAGCCACTTTTGGAGAACGGATGCTCCCAGTGCCAGAGTTTCAGAGCGTTTTCAGTGATTTCTCGAGGCCCACAGAATATTGTGTGATATTACTATGTAAACACCGAACACGCACAAATAACGATGAGACTCTATTGTATCAGCAGCAAAAAAAAGTTTATTGATATCATTTTCCGTTCTTTAGTTATCAGCCGGAGAAGATAGGTCAAAAACAGCAAATACATGCGTTTCCATCTAGAAGCTGAGATATTGAGCCCTTTGTGAAATATAGCATTTCAAGCAAATCATCACTGACTCTGAAGCTAATATTTTCTGACCTAAAACATCTGAACAGTAATTTCCTTCAATGTAACAGCACCCCCACCCCCCTCTACTGCAAACTCCTCCTCCGTGGGTGTGTCTCTGGTGGCTCTGCTCGCTCTGAGTGCTGCTTGTGTCAGGCGAGTCTCTGCTGCCTGGATGGCGGCCGCTCGTCGGGGCAGTCTGGATCGGGCTCGCTCGTTTCTGGGGTTTCGGTTGTGAGCTGGGATGAAGCTGCGTCCGATTCTGGGCTTTCTGGGCTTTCTGCTGCGCGTTTCAAAGTGTGCTGCACCCAGAGTCTATTTTCGGAGCCCCCCACCGTTGTGCGCCGGCTCCCAGCGCGACAGCGAAAAGCCAAACTATTCTCATGAGAATGGTTTCATCACGGCTTTTTCTGCTGTTTTTACTCAACTTTCTCTAATCTGGAGAGCACTGTCGCCACCTAATGGGTCGGTAAATAAAATAGGTTATACACATTCAACATGCCCCAAAATTTTACAGGAGATATATTAGGCTTTGATCCACGTCCCACCGTCAAAAAACGCAATTGACGACAATCGTCGTCATTGGCACTCTACGTTACTAAAGCAATTGACGACGATTGTCGTCATTGGCACTCAATGAGTTAAAGCCCAGCCTGCTTCCATACTGATATTAAAGCCCAGTCTGGTTCCATACTGATATTAAAGCCCAGTCTGGTTCCATACTGATATTAAAGCCCAGTCTGGTTCCATACTGATATTAAAGCCCAGTCTGGTTCCATACTGATATTAAAGCCCAGTCTGCTTCATACTGATATTAAAGCCCAGTCTGGTTCCATACTGATATTAAAGCCCAGTCTGGTTCCATACTGATATTAAAGCCCAGTCTGGTTCCATACTGATATTAAAGCCCAGTCTGGTTCCATACTGATATTAAAGCCCATATACAGTAATATGGATATATTGTCCAGCCCTTGGCTTGCCACGCTGGAAGCTGGATAACATGGTGTACTGCTTTTGGTATAGGTAATATTATATCTTGCTGTATGCACGGTTGATTTCAATCAGCATCTGCTCTGAACAAGCGCACATTCCTCAGTGGACCAGAGTAACCCATTTGAGTACTCATGTGTGTTTGACTCCTCGGCCTAATTATAGAATAGGCACCATTATGTGCACACAAACACCATAGAGAACATCATTAATCTAAGCCTATAACGAGATGCAACACCAATTATCTCAGGTACCTTTGATACGCTTGATGCCTGTTTAAGCACCTCGGTCCTTTGAGGCATATATGTAAATTTGACATTTGGTGCTCAAAATGATGTCTACCAAATTGATTTGGAAGGCGGGCAGATTTAATATAGAGCAATCTCATCCACGTCTGATCCCAGTTGGTCTAGTTAACTGCCTCTGCGCTCAGCTATAACTTTCTCAATAGAAAAACATATGAAAAATGTATTTACATTACGCCCACAGACCTCCATAATAAACTTTCTCCATTGCCCTTCTTGACCGAGCAGATGTTTCTTATAAATTACACATTTGAGAGGTGATGCTTGCCTGGTCTGTCTTCATTGTTCTTCTAGTGAATGACTGCCTGCACTGCAGCCAGGGTTGTGTTGTAGTCCATTTTCACCACGATTTGTGACTCGACTTGGACTTGAGCACTGATGACTCCGACTTGGAATTGGACTCGAGCTTCCATGCATTCGGTCATGGAAGTTGGAGACGAAGACTTGGGGCTCTATCGTTGCATCGGCCTATAAACTGCGCTTAGTGCCAGGCGCAGCCCAGATTAGTGGGTGTGGACCAGCGCACTCGATATCTTGGTGTTGGCGCTACACGCGGCCTTAAGCATTATAACCATGCCTTTTAAGCGTAAAATTATGCACTATCTGCTCATTGGAGAAGTGCAGTAAACCAGTCCCTAGCTTGCCTTTTAAGCTCCAATTCCACGGAGCGATCCAGTCCGGTCAAAGCCAAGCGCTCTGCCCCCCCCCCCTCCCTTTCATCCCCAAGCGCTCTGCCCCCCCCCCTCCCTTTTCATCCCCCTCTGTCTGTCTCTATATATAGGCTATTATTCCATATTATTATGCTTCTCAAACCAATCTAACTGCAGTTTAAATACTGCAAGCATGTAAATACGCTACACTATAGCAAGATCAAAGTGAAAAGAATGTTCTAAACGCATCGCCTAGAAAAAAATAGTGTATCCCTATGATGAGATTAGATTGGTGAAAGTTTGTCCAGAATGATATCGTTTTCTCTCCCCTGCTGCACAGGTAGGATGATGCACATAAATATAGCCTACATTATGTAAAGTCATTGCAGAAATGTGTTTTTATTGTAAAACTAAATGTGAAGTAGGGCCAATTTATTGGAGCAGACATCACAGTATAGCACATGACAGTAGAACCACGTTACGCTGTCACTTATCTAAATCACGTTAAATCTACGAGGGATATATATAGGCCCAGGATGACATATATGTTTCACATAGGGTTGTGTTTGGATTTCGCAATTTTATTTTGTCCAATATTGAAATGTTCTAGAATTGCATGTTGTGGGAACATTACACATTATTTCGATCTATTTCGATGTACCTTTCTATCTATTTAGGCTCATTTGGATGCCATTTATTATCAAAATGGATTAGCCCAATGCATGCTGGGAGATTTCACATGTGTGGCTTTTGGAAGCCAGGCAGTGAATGTTTGGCCAGAATGATCTCGTTTTCTCTCGCCTTCACTGCACATGATGCAACAGCCTCTGAATGTCACGGGCTCAAAACTGTCATGTTAGAAAAAACGGTCATGTTGTTATACTATGTACGGTATAACAACTTATTTTTTCTGAGAGAGAGAGAGAACCGGCAAACTTTTTTTCAAGCAGTCGTATTGTGCCTGTCAGACTGATGAGTAAGAGAGAGGGAGTGACACAGAGAGAAGGGGAACAGAGGAGAGGCAGAGGAGCGCTCTGCGCAACCAGCGCACTGAATAGGCCTGGTTTTCAAAAGCGCAAAGCGCAAAAATAACGACAGGAGGGAAGATATCATTAGGCCGGTATTTAAGGCCGAAACGCCCATTCTCGCCCATTCCAGGACTGCTCCACGCCTATTTCGCATAAAGCGCATTTTGGGGCCTAAAGCCATGTTGCTATCTTCCCGAGGCAGGCGCAAGGCACGTTTTTTTTGCGTTTAAGGCCAGTTTTTGCACCGAAGGCCTGTGGGAGAATAGGGCCCTTGGACTTGTTAATTGATAAAGAACCCCCCCCCCCCCCCATTTTTGTTATTTTTTGTAATAGGCGCTAATAATTTGGCATGCGATATTTGATATCTATATTAATACCTGGACATTATTCAATTCCGTGGAAGGGTAGGCACGTGTGTTACACCTACTGTATATGTGGATTCACGCTCATGTTCAGTAACTCGGGTATTGTGGACTCGACTCGGACTCGAACACTCGGGACTCGAGATATAGTGACTTGACTACAACACTCTCTCTCTCCCTCCTTCTCCTCTCTTCTGTCCTCACACTCTTCTCCCCTTCTTCTCTCTCCACCCCTTCTCCTCTGTCTTTCTCCCTCTCTCTTTCCTCTTTCTCCTGCTCTCTTCTCGCCTTCTCTCTCTCTCTTCTCTCTCTGCTCTCTCCTCACCTTCCTCTCTTCTATGCTTGTTTTTTATATGCTTTATATAAGTCATTCAATTCTGTTGATAGTGCTTAGCTAGACTTACTGCAGCTAGACACATTCTCTGTAAAGTCCTCTGAGACATGCTTGTGAACTAGGGCTATACAAATAAACCTGACCAGACTTGACTTGATGATATGCTGATTTACTGTAGCCTGTAGCCTACTTTATTTGATCTCCTCGGAATTTAGAAGTGGGCCTCGAGGGAGAGAGGAGGCAAAGAGTTAGAAGGCAAAGTTTAAAGGTCCCATTCCGTGCAAAAGCTGTTTTTACTTGTAAATGCATATATACTGCTGTCATCCCTCCCTGTAATGAGTGGTCACAAGCTCAGAACTGCCACAGTTGGATTTGTCCCTATCCAGCTTCCCCCTGCAGTCTCCTTCAAGCCACACCCCCAAACGCTCTGTTCCCCCAGACGGGGTATCGGGACGATGGTCACGATGGTCCTCAAGCATACTGCGCGGGTCTCTCTCACACAAGCTATCTGCACCATTTTGTCTATAGCCACAAAATTAACACTTCTAGCTGGAGCGACGCCAACTGTATGTGATCCAGCAACTGCGGAGGTGCATTCGGTAAGTCTAGGCATTTTGAGATGTCCTCTTTAGCGTAGCAACGTTAAGTTAGCGATAGCGTTAGTTGTGGACACAACCCAGCGTGCTGGTCCACATACGCTAATCTGATTGGCCGCTGGGAGCCTGGGGCAGGCTCTCCCTCAGCGGCCAATGGGAACTGTTAGTTCTGAATACAGTATATTATAGAAACAGACCATTCTTGGGACGCAACGAGATGAGGAAGGGACAACTCCGTCACAACAAATGGGGTTGCTATATTTTCGACAAATTAATCCAGAATCATGTTTTATGGACCAGAGACACACGTTTTTAAGAGGTTACAGCTGCACGAATTGGGACCTTTAAATTCCCAGTTAAAACTGGAAAATGTAAAGCTTTTATCGCATGTCAAACTCAGAGCAAGACTTGAATTTGGTGGAACATTTCATAGAAGTTCAGGAGGAGCAGTCGATATCTAACATTGGCTGCCTTGGGAATTACTCTCACCACTCACATTCAGGGCTTTTTCCAGGGCTTCAATATTGATGATTGTAAAACAGGAAGAATTACTTGTTGATGTTGGAGAAAATAGATAAATGCATTTTATGTATAATCTCTCCACCAAGGATGTTCTGTTTCATCGGCCTTGAGCCAAGGAATTGATTCGATGTTCATCCGAATCATGGATTTCAACTATTAGCAATTCATTCAAGAACACTCAAGTCATAGAATTAACCATTTATTGTATTATGAATACAATGCATACAATTATGTTAGGCGTTGAAGGCTCCGCTCTTAGAATTAATTTAATATTTAATTTAATATTTAATTAATTTAATTCTCCCTGAACTCGGCTCAGCAAGCATGCTACGCCGAGCAGGGAGAGAAAGCAGAATCCCCCATGGGAATAAAATATTCCAGATACATTTAAACCATGGAAAGTAAAAGAGGGAGCCTAAAAGCAAGACATGGAAACATGTTCATTTTTTGAGCCATGCAGACTCCAGAGCTACAATACATGATAGCATTTGATCTAAAAGGTGGAGGCTGGGGTGGAGGGGGCAAAGCGTTTGCCAGCAGCCGCAACGATCAGCAAGGTGGGGAACAGATTAGTGAGTGAGAGGCTGCCATATTTAAACGGACCGCCTTGTTGTGAGAATGACTGTGATTGGAGAATTGGTTAAACGGTGAACCAAACAGAAGCTGTCAGCTGGTACAGCTGGGGCGTAGCCTATGACATCATGTCTTGAATGAACTAACGCAGGCTTCATTTATTGTTTTTTTTAGCCTTACAGTAGGAAACTCACAGAGATGGACACTTGATTCTAGGGGTGGGAGAAAAAATCGATTCACCTAAGTATCGCGATTTTTAATGTCACGATTTTTTGAATCGATCTTTTATTCAAGAATCGATAATCGCAAAAGCAAAAAAAAAAAAGTTTTTTTTTTTTTGGTGCCCGCAGTCAGGCCACTCACTGAACAGCAGGCCAGGCGCCGCCTACTGGTTTACTAGTGGTTTTATTACTTAGTTAGTCTGAAGTAATAATTACACTTCAGGGTTAAAGTGTAGTATCTCATTGTAAAATTGGACTTGGCCCAAATTAGGCTTCAAACGGCCCAAATTGGGCTTCAAACGACCCAAATTGAGCTTCAAACGGCCCAAATTGGGCTTCAAACTACCCACATTGAGCTTCAAACGGCCCAAATTGGGCTTCAAACGGCCCAAATTTCACGCGCGTCGGCCCATATCGGCCTGGCCTGCTTGGTATCTAATGCCCGGCCTGAATTATGATCCCAGTCCGCCCCTGTTTTTAACTATATCGCCCAGCCCTACTCATGATATAATATACAGTCTCTAGTGTATGATTCAACTTTTCCCATGTTCTAATCTAGTGTAAAAAAGCAAACAAACTGAAAAAAGAAAAGAAAAAAAGAAACAAAAATCGCAATAAATCGTAATATCGAATCGCAATAATCGTAGAATCGCAATACTTAAGAATCGCAATATATATCGAATCGGCACCCAAGTATCGTGATAGTATCGAATCGGGAGATAAGTGAATCGGCACAGCCCTACTTGATTCCAGATCATCAGGGTGTGTTTACGGATTCAAGAGATCAATTTAACTTGAAATTGAAGTGATAGGAAAAGCAAGGTGGAGAATTGTTCAGCTTTGGCAGAGGTTTGCGCTCCGAGTTATTTTTGCAGATGTGTTTGAAGCAGAGTTTTCAAGACTAGACTAAACAGTTAAAGTATAATGTGATGCTGTCTACCAGTCTCCGAAGAAGGCATTCTTTATTTTGTATTTTTATTTTTTACTGCTATGAACACTAAAAGCATTGAAGTAAAACATTACCTTCATTCTTTTATACTGCGTTCATTTCTCATTGCTCTGCCTTTCTTCCTGGGAATAGCAGTGAGCGAGGCTTAAAAGGTAGAATAACGCTTGCTTAGTCAAGCGGCGCCACCTGAGGGAAGTGGAGAAGAAACACTTCCACACATCACATATTCTTACTTCTTGTTTGTTGCATTTATTGTTATTCTTATTACTATTTATTTGACCAGAGGGAGTTTATTTGTTGTTAGACTATGATGCTTTTAGAGTGGCACAGTTTAAAAAGCCATCTTTACCCATGAGCAACCAAGAGGGCGAGGGAGATAGAGACGGCATACAGTTTGTTTGTTGTAATCATTTCTTTTAGAGTGTTATTTATTCTCAGCCTTTTGTTAGTGTTGCACTGCAGGCATCACACACTTAATCTGCCTAGAAGGGCCTGTGAATATTGCGCGTATTGATTTGAATACTATATGTTGCACTCCATTAGTGGCTGTATTTGGATGGCAGACATGGTTGCAACATGGAAGCAATGATGTGAAAATGATAAATGACTTGTCTTTTGCTGTGACTCTGGAGATCCTTTTATCTGCTTAGATTAAGCAAAGCGTCCGACGCCTTCAGTTGCCTTCATAAAAAAGAAGGGGAAAAAAGTATTAGGGCCACGCTAATGTGTTTTCTGGTGCGCTGCACACTGTGTCATCTCTAATATGTGTCTCCATGCATTTTTCATCATGTGGTTGATTACATTTTCTGGACGATTTTTCATATTTAATCAGCTCCGGGGCCGGGCTCTATGGGTTTTACTTACTCAGAGTACCAATAAATATTCAGTATATACTGCAGCCATACTACAGACATAAAACATTCAATACTTACACTTTGTTTTATGTAGATGTGGAGTGGATTGCTTCTGATGCAGCAGACAGTTGCCATTGTCCAAGCAGAAATCTGAAATAATATATTTGATTTACAACATTTGGTGATATTGGCTCCTCTCTCTACTTAGTCATGCATTGTTGTTCAGCCACTGATAGAATTGTAGCACCTTTAGCTTCCGTTATAAATTTGAATTAAGTATCTAATGACAGTCATTTATCTTCTTGCAATACCGATCTAATCTGACTGTTATAGGCCTGCTGCAAGATATGAAGAAAATCTGGGTAACCCTTTATTTTACAGGTACCCTAGTTACATATGAACTATTTGTAATTACACATGAACACCAAATGTAATTACACAGTAATTACCAATAGTTATAAATTATGTTCATATGTAGTTACATTGTAACAGACCTGTAAAATGGAGTGAGTCTGTTCAACTGTAGTTCATATGTAGTTACATGGTAACAGACCTGTAAAGTGGAGTGAGTATATTCAACTGTAGTTCATATGTAGTTACATTGTAACGGACCTGTAAAGTGGAGAGAGTATATTCAACTGTAGTTCATATGTAGTTACATTGTAACGGACCTGTAAAGTGGAGAGAGTATATTCAACTGTAGTTCATATGTAGTTACATGGTACCGGACCTGTAAAGTGGAGTGAGTCTATTTAACTGTAGTTACATGGTACCGGACCTGTAAAGAAGCTCTGGCCTGGGACAGAGATTGCTAAAAGCCAGTGGGGGATTCGAACCACTGAACTTCAGATTGCAAAGCAGGCGGCTTTAACCACTCAGCCACGAGGGCTTTCCAACTTTCTTAGTGGAGTTTGAGAGGATAACTGTATGTCAGTCAGATGTAGTTGTCACTTCCTAACTTTGTTATTATAAGCATAGACTTGGGGGAAAATGTTGATACTTTGTTAGTTGTAGCTTGAAAGACAGGCAATATTGATTAATGTGAATGCATTTCTGCAGTGTGACTGTGCCAAACCCCCCCCCCCCCCCCCCCCCCCATGAGCTGTAAATGGCTCATGGGACTATTTACACCACAATTCAGAAAATTATTAGAATGTATTTTTTTATTTAAAATCTTTAAATATAACTAAATGTTTCTAGAGCACAGTGCATACAATTTATTTAGCAAATAGGGGATTTATAGACTTGGGGGGGGGGTATAGACTTTGGGGAGAGATGATCCGGGGGTCTGCTGACCAAAGGGGTCTTTGAGGGGCTTCGACTGGGTCCCCAACAAATTGAGAAATTGGGAAATTGATGGGGAAATGACTCATTTACAATAAGCTAACAATTAGAATGTAGAAGAATGGCTATTTTGATTATAGTTTCACTGTTACCGCTATATCTACAATACTTATACTATATATATATATATATATATATATACAATACTTATTATAATTTTTGTATTGGAATTCTGGACAAAATCATACCTACAACTAAATAAAGTATCAATATTTTCCCCCAAGTCTCTGTGTATAATAACAAAGCTATGAAGTGACAGCAACTACATCTGACTGACATACAGTTATCCTCTTAAACTCCACCATGAAATTTGGAAAGCCCTCGTGGCTGAGTGGTTAAAGCCGCTTGCTTTGCAATCAGAAGTTCAGTGGTTCGAATCCACCACTGGGTTTTAGCAATCTCTGTCCCAGCCCGGAGCTTCTTTACAGGTCCGGTACCATGTAACTACATATGACCCACAGTTGAAAAGACTCACTCTACTTTACAGGTCCGGTACCATGTAACTACATATGAACTACAGTTGAACGGTCTCACTCCACTTTACAGGTCCGTTACAATGTAACTACATATGAACTACAGTTGAACAGACTCACTCCACTTTACAGGTCTGTTACAATGTAACTACATATGAACTACAGTTGAACAGACTCACTTCATTTTACAGGTCAGTTACAATGTAACTACATATGAACTACAGTTGAACAGACTCACTCCATTTTACAGGCCTGTTACAATGTAACTACATATGAACTACAGTTGAACAGACTCACTCCATTTTACAGGTCTGTTACAATGTAACTACATATGAACGTAATTTATAACTATTGGTAATTACTGTGTAATTACATTTGGTGTTCATGTGTAATTACAAATAGTTCATATGTAACTAGGGTACCTGTAAAATAAAGGGTTACCAAAATCTGTGATGCAATAACATTGCGATAAACAAACAAATATTGAAATATGTATATTAGCTATACAGTTCCTATGTCTTTCTGCGTTAATACTGCTAACATAGACCCGAACATGCATGGCTCTCTGTTAGCGACTCCAGGTGAAAGGACACAGCGTGTTTAGAGGGGCAGAGTGCATCGCTGCAAGGGAAAGGTTACAACACAAGACAAAACGATCGCATGCTGAGTAGTGTAGCATGCCGCGTGTAAATTACAATTATTTTTGTTATTCATCGCATTTCAGGCAGTCTTGTTTATTGCACATGTTCATACTGCGATGATGCAAATCCGATGTATCGTACAGCCCTAAGATAAACTCTAAAAATGGCCTGATAATTAGTCATGTCATGTCACAACTGCACCTGAAAAGCTGCTGTCTGAACACAGAGCAGATGGCACTTTCTCTAAGTGGACATGTGGTGATATTTTTATTTGAGCCTGCTCACCACCTCTGAGCCTGCTCACCACCTCTGAGCCTGCTCACCACCTCTGAGCCTGCTCACCACCTCTGAGCCTGCTCACCACCTCTGCTGATCATCTTCATATTCGAAACATTTTGCATTCATTTATCATTGACATCATCCATCTGGCTTAAGGGAAAAGCCGCGCCGGCTCAATCACGGACACCCCTTGACCTTTCCTGTAAGCATGGAAATGCAAAGCGGAGTGGTTTAATATGGCTGTTATCACTGAAGCCTGTACAGCACCATGCAGCATTAACCCTGCTGTGTCTGTTATCACTGAAGCCTGTACAGCACCATGCAGCATTAACCCTGCTGTGTCTGTTATCACTGAAGCCTGTACAGCACCATGCAGCATTAACCCTGCTGTGTCTGTTATCACTGAAGCCTGTACAGCACCATGCAGCATTAACCCTGCTGTCTGTTATCACTGAAGCCTGTACAGCAGCATGCAGCATTAACCCTGCTGTGTCTGTTATCACTGAAGCCTGTACAGCAGCATGCAGCATTAACCCTGCTGTCTGTTATCACTGAGGCCTGTACAGCACCATGCAGCATTAACCCTGCTGTGTCTGTTATCACTGAAGCCTGTACAGCACCATGCAGCATTAACCCCGCTGTGTCTGTTATCACTGAAGCCTGTACAGCAGCATGCAGCATTAACCCTGCTGTGTCTGTTATCACTGAAGCCTGTACAGCACCATGCAGCATTAACCCTGCTGTGTCTGTTATCACTGAAGCCTGTACAGCACCATGCAGCATTAACCCCGCTGTGTCTGTTATCACTGAAGCCTGTACAGCACCATGCAGCATTAACCCTGCTGTGTGACGGAGTGTGGAGGAAAACATCAAGCAAAACCCAAGTACAGTAATAAGCAGTCCACTTGCCAGAATAAAATGGCAGCATTGCATTTCTGTAATCCACAGATATGTAAAATATGGACATTTCTGAACCAAAATACGTTGCATATCACGTTTCTAGATATGTGTATATTAAAACCCTTGTACCCTCCTTATATGTTTTCTCACATTTTTCGCGGAGGAATTATTTTCTTACTTATTTCATCTTTTGAGAATTGCAATCCTTATTATCCATCCATATTTTTTGCCTATCTGGCTGCTTGCCAGATATTGATCGATAAACGACGATACGCGCCGGTTCTGTGACACGGAAGTCCACAGGATGTATCTGGAAGACGAGATGTTGTTCATGAGCGATCTTTGCCATCCGGGTGACTGGCCTGTGACCTGCTCACAGAGCAGCACGGAGACGCAGACAGAGGCAGGCATCCAGACAGACATCCGCACCGAGGCGTCCAGCATCATTACCCGAGAAAGAGCCTCGTTTCACGGCTTTGGATTTACTGTGCATCGGTGCTTTGAGCGCACCTCAAACCGGGAGCGATAGAAAGCTCCTACAACCACAAAACACGACGATATTAGAGATCTATGGTCAATTCTCGACGGCGATTCCAGTCATGCTATCGGCGAGTCGCTCCGACGAATGAGCGCGGAGATACGGACGTATTGTCAATGAAGGTGAGTTTCAGGAAAAAATCATGAAACTGCTAATTTTCGACTGCCAGCTAATTTTCACAAAAAACATAAGATAGCTTCATTGATCCATCAATCTCGGTCTAAAGGCTTCAAATCAGTAGTTTGCACTGGAAAATCCGGGTTCTCAGGTCATGTGACATGTTGCTATGACGACCGAGTGTATTTCATGTTAAACTGCATGCAATTGGCTGCTATGCCAGCACTGATCAAATACAGGGGTGGGGCCAAACACAATAGAAGCTACAAATTTGATGTATTGACTCTAGCTGAGAGGTGTAAGATCAGAAAAATAATTATTTTTGGGGAAAGTAGGTGGGAGTCGATTTTTTTTTTTTTTTTTTTCTAAATTAACATTGAAATCAATGGGAAAAATATGCAATGGATTTTGAATGCTTGTAACTCCACCAAATTGTTCAACCAACTCCAAGGTTAGATATTAAGGTCAAATTTAAAGGTGTTTGGTCCAGGATGCCCGCTGAAAAAAATAAAATAGATTAATTTTGTAAAGATTTCCTGGAGGTCTCAAAAAAGTGGTTTTAATGGTTTTAATACACCGGCTGCTGGTTCTTAGGGGTTCTAACGTGATTATAGCACTTACTTTTTGCCAGGAACACTTTTTTAGCATGGCGGAAGGGTGAATTACCATGATAAATCAAAAAAACATGATGGGGAAAGTTTCAGCCCTGAACTCCCAAAACTTTTTTTTCCACAGAAAAAAACAAACACAAAAAACACCTTACGATCCAGCTGCTGGTCCAGGGGGGTACAAATTATACGCATCATAGTGTAACTGTCTCCTGTTGAAGTACAGTACATCACTGCCTGGTGCCTAAGGGAGTAGGGTTGAGATTGCCAGGCGTGTAGCATCCCTGTCTCGCAAGCGAGATACCGCATGTTCGACTCCCGAGCGAGTCGTGTTTTTACTTTTGGTTTTAACCTAAGTTGCTGCCAGGTGGTTTCTTTTCCACATAACCATCTGGGAACGAATCGCTTGGGAAACCGTTTCAAAGGACAGCCACTTTCAAAAAATACCTGGCAGGTGATTGGATGAACCATCTGTCCATCAGATCTATCACAGGCTCGCACTCGCTGGCGTCACACCTAAAGCCCGCCCGTAGCTGCCTCATAGGATGCTGATTGGTGCAAACTACTGTTGGTTCGGATTCAAACTAATAGATTGGAGCATGGCAAGATGGATTCGTGATCTGGTGCGAATCCAGTTGCCTCGCAAGGTTACAAATATAACCAAAGTTGTATTTGCGTTTAACGTAGGGAAGGCAGTGAGGTTTTCAACTTGATATCAAATTTTAATTGATGTTGTACATATCCCTGGTTTTCAGACATGTACAATACCTTTGTTTCATTCTGCTGATTGGAGCTGGCTATTATTACAGAGGGAGATAGCAGGAAAGTGTGTCACCGTCATCTATTTGCTGCTGTCATGCCTTCCTCCCCTGTACAGTGGAAGAGAATCGGTCCTGAGGCAGAGGACAGCCCTGCTTTGCAGTCTGCATCATCCAGTGAGGGATGGTAGCTCTGACTCCCCCCAGCCTGCACGATGTGCCTGCTGTGTGCTGTGATGCCTAAAGTTGCCACAATAGCCCCGCTGTTTCAACGCCAAGCGCACAGCGGTCCCCACGCATGCCAACTAGGACACAGAATGTGTTTTATGGCAACATGCTACCATTTACCAGTCATTTTGTTCAGCATCGATGTTGAAACGCTTGGCTTTTAACCATGATAAATGACATTTTCCTTCCTTCCTTCAGAAGAAGCCCTTTGCTGCCATTCGTTCTTCTATAGTATGGACAACAGCTTCCACAGACTTGAAAATTACCTGAGCAAGATAATCCATCACAGTAACCCTGGCCTGTTTTGTCAGAGTTTCTGTTTGATCATTCTTTCATTACAGCAGAGGGGAGTGTTTTGGTATCAGCACTGCATTACGTTCTGCTCTGCTGCATGTCAATCCTCCTGACACCCACAGCCTGGAGAAATGCAAGGCTCTGTCAGGAAATAATCCCTCAAAAACACGTCGCCTCTAAAACTTTATTGTGACATCTGTGTCTTGTTACTTAGGGCGTCTTTGTTAGCCGGGAGCAGTTCATTCCCAGCTACGTTTGACATGCAGGTGTTTTGAAAAGACAGATACAAGTAAATCTGAAAGAATCACGGAATTGCAAAATGACAGGGGAAATGTAAACGACACATAGAAGTAAATGGCCTGTAACTCCAACTCTCTATGATGCCGGTACTCTCCTTTAAGTGTGATATTCTTTCATTGTGCACCAACTTCATAAGTAACAGGTGAAAATGTGAAAAGATAGTTGCCTGGTTCCACACCTTCGAATCCGCCCACTCCACCGAGATGAGTTTTGGCTGCTTCTGGTCTGGCATCGTGATAACAGTGATATAAGTTGAAAAAACGATTAACCAATCAGCATCAATAAACAGCGCTGTTGTCAAGTGCTCCGAGGAGTAATAACAACAATGACGGCCGCCATTGACGAGATAGATGCTGTTATCCAGGCTGTTTTAAATCGATTGAAAGCTCCACCGACTTTGAAATCCGAACTGCACTCTGCTTTGAAGGCATTTATTCAAAGGAGATTATTTTGCATTCCAACTGGATGAATGTTATATTCAGGCCTATACATACCAGACCATATAGGTTGGTCTCTATTAGCCTATTTCACTAGCCTATTTCCTGGCAGTAAAGGTAAAGTCCCACTGATTGTCACACACTTGAGTGTGCGAAACTTGTTCTCCGCATTTGACCCATCCCTTGGGGGAGCGGTGAGCGGCAGCAGCGCCGCGATCGGGAATCATATGGTGATCTAACCCCCCAATTCCAACCCTTTGATGCTGAGTGCCAAGCAGGGAGGCAAATGGGTCCCATTTTTATAGTCTTTGGTATGACTTGGTATGATCGAACTCACAACCTCGCAGTCTCAGGGCGGACACTCAAACCACAAGGCCACTGAGCTGGGGAAGTAAAGCAGGTGCAAACAAGACATTGATTACAGCCCCGGGACTGGACCCATTTAGGTGTTCCAGTCCTGGGGCTCAAAAATAAATCTGGCTTGCACCTGCTTTACTTCCTGCCTTTTAGACACAAAATGGCTGATTTGGGTGGGATGTGAAATAGGCGGATTGATTGGTTAGTGCAATGTGAAATCCCCTCGGGGATTCCCCTCATGGAAATCAATTCAAATGTAGGAGATGTCAGACTAGAAGATGGAAATGGAGAGTAATGAGTTGACAATTCAATCTCATAGCAGGCTAGGACTGTCTGTTACTCTGCTGCTATATGTAAGGGATAATGTATTGTGAGCCGGTGATTACTGGCGAAATAATGACCGACAGGTGAATGATTGAGCCCGACGCGCAGCGGAGGGCTTAATCATTCACCTGAAGGTCATTATTTCCAGTAATCACCGGCTCACTATACATTATCCCGCTTAGAACACGGCCTACAACTAAATTATTTCAGTAATCTGACAAAAATAATTATTCAAATAGATTTTTTAATAGCGTTTTCAACGACAAAGCGGTTTCATTCGTAATTGGCACACAAGACACCACAGCTGCAACTGGTTGGCCTAATTAGTAGTGTCTGCAGACAAAAAGCTCTTATCAACTGATTAATCCAGGTGTGGCAGAGCAGCGGTCGGTTGTCGAGAAATAATGACCGGTGAATCTTGTTGATTGACCAATCAGAATCGAGTATTCAAGAGAGCCGTGTTCTAAGCTGCTGTAATGGACTGTTACTCTGCTGTTAATATGCTGCTGTCATGGTGGCTGATACCAGGCTAGGACTGTTACTCTGGTGTTAATATGCTGCTGTAATGGACTGTTACTCTGCTGTTAATATGCTGCTGTAATGGACTGTTACTCTGCTGTTAATATGCTGCTGTAATGGACTGTTACTCTGCTGTTAATATGCTGCTGTAATGGTGGCTGTTTGCAAGGCAGACTCATTCCTGGACACAGTGCGAAGGCACCATGATGTAGAGTTATCGTTGCCTTCCATCAGTGGCAGTAGGCCTGCCATTTCCTTTGCATTCATCACCATTAAGAGAGCAATCAACGGTGCTGGAGATCAGCTCAGCCTGTAGGAGACAGGCAGTCCAGATGGCAGGTCCGGGTTCACCCCCCCCCCCCCCTCCTCCCTCCCCATCGCTTTATTGAGTGCTATGATCTATTGGGGGAGAACGCCGGAGCGCTCCTCAAATAAAAGCAATAACTCTGAGTGTGGAGAAGGAAATCAGGAGCGAGCCAGCCAGCCTTTTCCATCTCACCCGCGCATGTGAACATACGTTTGGTTTCTCCCTCCCTCCTCCCCCTGTTGTGTTCTCACTCGTCGCTCAAGTTTATCATCAGCTGGTCCCTGTAGATGGCTTATTGCCTTCTCCACCCTCATCTGTCCGCCTGGCTGAAAACGCCTCCCAGGAAGAGATTAGCAATCCAATAACTGGTGGAGCATCCACCTCAGCAGCAGGTGGTGCATGCTGATGAGAGCAGGCAGGACTTCATAAACAGAGCTGACCGCGTTCCCCCGGCCGGCCGCCGGACACCCGGCACTCTTTCCTCACTCCTGTTGCATGACAGCAGCTTTTGGTGCCATGCTATGAATTCCCCTACACCATGTGGAGGAATTCTGTTCAGAAGAGGTTGGCTGGTTACCTCTGCCAAGGAGGTTAGGTTTTCTGTGCCATTTGTCTGTTTGTTAGCAGGATTACGGAAAAACTTTACGGTTGCCAAAATTCTGCAAGGGTTTTCAACATTTGTCGTTGGCGTACTCGGCTGTATGTAGGCGAGGTTCACATGGTTCTGTGCACTTCAAATGCTGAAACTCCATTTGATTGCATAAACAAAAATGGTGAGAATTCTGAATTCATTTGTGTGCCTTTGGGGTTTGCCATGGTGATATTCTTCAAATGCATGTAGACATCATTTGACCATTTGTACTGCTTGATAATTACTTCGCGATGATGACAGATGGTCAAAATACTTCTGGAACACTCTCCACTCTAATTTGTCAATGGAGTTTCCATTGGTTTTGAACATAGCCTTGTATAGCTTGAGAAAACCAGGAAATCCACTGTAGACATGAATACTATTACTGTAAGTGCATTGCATTGAAGAAAGCACAGTTCTTTTTAACAGTAAGCACAGTGAAGGAAGCATCTCAGCAGATTCTATCTATCTATTACAAATTTACCTGGAGTGAATTCCTTTAAATGCATTAAGATACAGGAAACAATTTCAGTGCAAGGAGGGGTATATGTTCCAAGCTGACTCGTTAGTTAGAAAAGTCTGCTACAGTTAGAGCAACCAGAAACTCAATCAGTAACAAAAGACGAGTCATTTTTGTCTACTCTGCATTAAAAGTTTACAAACTTGTGCAACACGGCCATATTAGTGTAGCTATCTGCAGCCCCACAGCCACCAGCTAATCCAGCTATTCTCTAAGACTTACATTATTAACCCAGTACCTGATATCAAGACTGCAACAAAAGGCTGCAATTGAAAAGCTACAAATACAAACTCAGCACAAAACAAACTGTGGGTGCATTTCTGTTTATTTTATGCATTTGATTTATTTATTTCCACAGGGAACAGTAACACAAAAGGACCTAAACAGCCTCGTCTCCCCTGTCCATAAATCGCCTGTGGCTTTCTGCTGCAGTGAATTGATGTGCTGTGTGTTATCTGCGCTCTGTGTTTCTCTTCCATTTCACGGGGGCTTGTGTTTGACGATAAAGAGGCGGTTGGAGGAGTCAGCGCTTTAAGGCCACCAACTCAACATACTGTAATGTTGCTGTAGTGGAAATCATACTGTAATGCTGCTGTAGTGTGCCAGTGGCAGTTTGCACCTGCTACTGTAGTGGAGATCATACTGTAATAGCTGCTGTAGTGTGCCAGTTTGCACCTGCTGCTGTAGTGGAGATCATACTGTAATAGCTGCTGTAGTGTGCCAGTGGCAGTTTGCACCTGCTACTAGATCATACTGTAATGCTGCTGTAGTGTGCCAGTGGCAGTTTGCACCTGCTACTAGATCATACTGTAATAGCTGCTGTAGTGTGCCAGTGGCAGTTTGCACCTGCTACTAGATCATACTGTAATAGCTGCTGTAGTGTGCCAGTGGCAGTTTGCACCTGCTACTAGATCATACTGTAATGCTGCTGTAGTGTGCCAGTGGCAGTTTGCACCTGCTACTAGATCATACTGTAATGCTGCTGTAGTGTGCCAGTTTGCACCTGCTACTGTAGTGGAGATCATACTGTAATGCTGCTGTAGTGTGCCAGTGGCAGTTTGCACCTGCTACTGTAGTGGAGATCATACTGTAATGCTGCTGTAGTGTGCCAGTGGCAGTTTGCACCTGCTACTGTAGTGGAGATCATACTGTAATGCTGCTGTAGTGTGCCCGTGGCAGTTTGCACTTGCTATTGTAGTGGAGATCAGCTGCCGCCTGCCGGGTCTCGCTAGTCTCGGCTCCCAGACGATTGGAGATCTCCGCCTACCAATCGTCTGGGAACTTCCTAAAAATAGTTGTTTGAACCGATTCTGTGCTGGTCAGATTTACCGCACAATGGTTCACGTACAGTAGTGCGCACTAGGGCATTCACGACTAGTGCATTTTACTAGTCGACTAGTTGTCCCTAAAGGTAGTCGACTAGTCGTTTTTTTTTTTTTTTTATCTTTAAGAAAGAACATGAGGTATTTACACAACATACATGGACTATCATATCCCATATCCAATATCCCCCACAAAGAATTGGACAAACAACCAAACAAAAACAATGCATTCAGCTCCTATCCTGATAAGCCTAATGACACTGGGATAAAAAGTTCTTAAAGTCAAACTCTGTATGTGGTTGCCATATTTTGGGGATGTCTCTGCCTTTGCTCTTGTAGTAAATGTTATCCAACGTATGGTAGCTTGAGAGTTCATTCCACCAGTGAACTACAGCTGGGGGATTGGATGCTTTCCAATTTAAAGCTATGCATTTCCTAGCTGCCAACAGGGCAAGATCTATGTATTTACTTTGAATGCATTGTTTTTGTTTGGTTGTTTGTCCAATAGTCTTGTTTGTTCTTGGATTATTGTGTATCTTATGCAGTTTTCTTGTTTTGTTTTGTTGTGTTTTGATGTTCTTTGTGGGGGATATGGGATATGGGATATGATAGTCCATGTATGTCGTGTAAATACCTCATGTTCTTTCTTAAAGATAAAAAAAACAAAAAAAAACGACTAGTCGACTACTAAGCACAGCGTCCACTAGTGGTTTTACTAGTCGACTAGTCTGTGAATGCCCTACTGCCCACACAGCAGCACTAGTAGAGAGGATAGCCACATTGGAGATGGACCATCAAGCATGTCCTCAGAAGATGATGCTAAATAACGGCGTGCCAGATTTGCAGGAATTGACGAAATTATGTGCTATACAGTTGTTACTCATTTAGTTTGGCCACTTTGCTGCGATACTGTGGCACTGACATGGCAGCCGGGGGGGGCGGGGGGGGGGGGGGTTGTAAAGAACGAAAAAAGAACAAAGAAAACATTTAAATAAATAAAAAGCCCTATACAAGGTCCTGCAGCAGTACCTGCTGGGTTCCAAGGTCCTGCAGCAGTACCTGCTGGGTTCCAAGGTCCTGCAGCAGTACCTGCTGGGTTCCAAGGTCCTGCAGCAGTGGTCAAACTAAATGAGTAACAACTGCCCCGTGCCGAGATTTAAACCCTGATTGCCATGCAGTTTTTTTTACTCTAAAATTGTTTCCACCAAGTTTTAACAATGGAAGCTGGGAGAAAGTGGGGCACGTGTCGCAAGCGCAAATTAGAGCCATGCCAAAATCATCTGCGCCCCAAAATGCCTGCGCAAACGGGATTTGGGCGGTCTTAACTACCAGAATTATTCACGGGTGTGGCCAGGCAATGCTGGGCATTACGTCAATCAAAACCAATCAGATTCCCGTCTCGCAATGGCTGTTTGCGTGAGGCATGCAATATGCTGTAATTCTCTCCATGCGTAATAGAGTGTACCCACTCACTGCGAGGACAGTGAGAGCTTATTGACAGATCGTCTGTGGTGCCAATGACCCTCCGGGTTATGAAGGTAAATAGCCTATGTCCATTGTCCAACAAGTTTTCTCAATTAATTTCCCTCTTTGCGATGTGATAAAAGTTTCTCAGGGAGTTATAGTTGATTGCCTCACTGAATTATCTGCTAATACCCAATTTTAGCAGCATAATTTGATGTCCTGGCGTGGTAAGGCTGTGCGTAATTACATATCAAAAAGGAATTTTACTTTGCACTGCACTGTGCTGCACGGAGGTTACGGTGCGCTCCCCGCGCAGCGAGGTATTTGCGCGTAAGAGGTCCTTTTCAAAGCTCTTAGCGCAAAGTAATTGTGCGCTGCTGACGATAGGATAATGCCATCTATTCCCACATTTTAGTGCTGAAACGCCTGCTTTGGCATGTGGCACGTCTATGCCCAGGACAATTATAATAGGCATGCGCTTGTGCCCGCCCCTAATTTGCATTGCGCACGGCGTTAAACGAGCGCAAACGGTAAATTAGCGCTTTTGGGAAGATAGGGCCCTATGTCTCTCTGGAGCATTTGTAATGCTTGGGTCAACGGGGGTTTCTTCAGCTTCATAAATGCACATGCTCACCTTTTTCTCAGATGACACTTTGCCAGTGTCACTTTCGCAGGTTCTCTTCCTCTATATTCTGTGCAGCTCGGCTTCAACCCCGTCATCTGTCTTCATTACCTGTCTATTCACAGAAAGCAGCGCAGAGATTGTGTTTTTTTCAGGCGCTGCAAGGAGTAAGTTAAAGTATTTTGATTTGTGTAAGACAAAAGTGTCTGAGCGAAAGAGGCAGAGATGGAGAGAGAGAGAGAACAGTGACAAAGGGATTGTCTTGGCCGTGCTATTTGTAGATTTGGCATCTCAGAAAAAGAAAGGACAGAGACTGGTAGGGAAGCACAGGTGCAATGAGCATCTCCACTAATTAAGTGAAGTACAGGAGCCCAGGAGGGACAGACCAGGTGCACAGATACAAGCCAGGGTTAGCTCAGCAGTCAGCATCCTTCCCCTGCACTCTTCTCCTAATTGTGGAATTTGCGGCTGGTATAATCTGTCCCTCGGCATCCTGCCTGTGGTTAAGATGCGAGCGGTCACCTGGCCTGAGCCGGAACACAGACCACGCCGGGGAGCTGGATTACTACGCTGAGAGATAATTGGAAGGAACATTTGAAAAAGGATGGATTGGACTGTGCAGAGGCCGTCCGGGTAGCGCAGCGGTAGATTCCCTGCCTACCAACGACACAGGGATGGCTGGTTCGAGCCCCCACCCGTGTTTCCTTCCGCATGGCCGGGTTGTCCATACAGGCACAATTAGCCGTGTCTGCAGTAGGGTTTAATCCCGGGAAGCGGGATTCCCAGGAAATGCCGACTGGACCATTTCCCGTTTCCCGGGAAATACAATAGCGGGAAACGGGAAAAAATGAATTTAAGAAAATAGCTGTACAGCCTATTGTAGCCTAAATAAAATTGCGTAATGTCCATTACTGCAGTTAATACGGCAATTTGTCCACACAGCCCACACCCACCTGTTGAGTGAGTCACACACTGAGAGCATCTCTCAACAATGCACCACGCTCACCACGCTGATGGATTCCACCACGATGTCTTCTGCTGCCACGCCTGCGAGTAGTTTTGCGTGGAGATACTTTACAAACAACCAAAACAACGAGGATGCCACATGTAATCTCTGTGAGCGAGTGATAAGATGTGGAGGACGATCAACAAGCGGGTTGCTGCGACATTTGGAGTCGCAGCACCATAAAACCCCAGAAACCCCGCAAGTGAAGCATACTTAAGCCCAAAAGCCTCGGTGGCCGAAATACTGTAAGAAATGGCAGCATATGACGGATTCTTAAAGCCGTGAATTTTGCACAAGCGGCGCAGGCCGTGATTGTTTGCACTAGTTTATTGATTCAATTGCACTTGAACAATGAATGTCACTTGGAAAGTAAATTAAATTGTTTGGCTATTATAGAAAGGCTGCTGAACGCTATCAGAATATGGAATCCATCTCAGCTTAATTGAAACACGCAAAATAACTTGCTTTAACGAATTTCATTTGTTTATTGTCCAATATCACTTCCCAAATTAAGTGCTGTAACGAATTCCGTTTATTTATTGTCAAATAACATTTCCATGAGGCTGTTCTTATCAGCAGACGATCACATGCAATGAACACGGCATTTCATATGAAGTTTTTATCTTAAATTATAATGTTTGTTAACATAAATTCATTCTTTTTCTTTAATCCTATAATAAGAATGAGAATAATTATTGATATCAGCAAATAAGACACTACAGCATCAAATTAGCAACCCATAGATTTATAAAAAAAAAAAAAAAAAAAAAGGGCGATTTCCCGGGATTTTTCTTCCTTTCCCGTTTCCCGCTATGCCTCATTTTCGGGAAAAATATCAAACCCTAGTCTGCAGGTAGGATTAATGTGTCCTGACCTGGTCGCTGCACTAGTGCCCCCTCTGGTCGGTCGTCTGTGCGTTGCCGATCAAAAAAGGCCTGCTGAAGAGTAGCATGATGTTAATTGCAGCAGCACCCCCTCCCTCACCATCCCACCCACATACATATGTGACCAATTTGAGCCCCATGTGTTTGTCATGATAGCATGAGGAAGTCTCTACAAAGCTGGAAAAGACAGAAATAAGTCGTAATATTGTCAAGAGACACTTTGTGTGAAAATGACTAGGAAGCTGACTGTGGGATGCTGGTATTTATTATTTTTGGTTTAATTGTTTTGATTGTACACTCAAATGAGCTTAATTTAATTGTAGATGCTTTAAAATGTGCTCTTATCCTTGTAGAATCACCCTGGGTATTGTTGCTCTCTCTGCAAAGTTGGCCTTCAGTTCATTCACAATTGTGCAGCGCAATGATTTCTCTGTTGAGGACAGTGTTGGGCAAGTTACTTTCAAAATGTAATATACTACATATTACTAGTTACTTTCATTAGAAAGTAATATGTTACTTTACAATATTACTGTCTGTGTAACTGGTTGAGGATGCTTTTTTTCTCAGTTTGGGCAAGTGGCAAGACAAATGTATCTTTCACAGGATTACGGTAATACAGTATCACACAAACTTTAATTTCATACGTCAACATAATATTTTTTTCTTGTTATTTTTCATTACTAATCAATACGGATTGTGAAACACATTCCACCACGGCAGTCAGCAAGTGCTATTATTGAAAATCCCATTGTATCTTAAATTACTTAAAGCCCCATTCAGTAAGTTTTCCAAGTTTTGCTATGGAGAAACTGCGCCCTCTGCGTGCATTAGTATCGATAACGATATCGCCGTTCAAAGTCAACAAAACACAGCGCCAGAAAGCTCTATGTACATGTTGTGACATCGGGTACTCACCACGTGATGAAATAATAATCCATAGTTCCGTGAAACATCATTTTCGTAGCAAATCCGAATCGAGTTACTTCCTTGTATTCATGCAGACAGCGCTTCCGCTGTACAGCGCATGCGCGCATCCTTTTCTTTTTTCTTGCCTTCGGGACGCTGGCAGCAAACTGCTTAGTCCCAGGGCTGGCCAATGGAGGGCGGTGTGGGATAAATAAACTTGAGAGTCTCCCTATTACAAGTCAATCTACCATGTCCTAAGACTAAAAAGCTCTTATATTACAGTAAAAAATGTCAAAAATCTTACTGATTGGGGCTTTAATTTTACTCTCTTTACTAAGATAAACAAACCACTCACATACAAAATGGATTATAAAGTTGTTTTCATCTGTCCCATCTTGGATTTGTTTTGGGTATCAAGACTCCTGACATGAAAGCTGCATCAATTCTCAAGCTCACAGTGGCGCGGCTTCCCCTCTGTGTGAGTTGGGATTATGGATTGGGCCTTTAATAATCAATCAATGACAGTCTGGTTGTCAGAACGGATTAGGTGCATAATCTCCAGTGTATGCCTTTATAATACTCTTCATAATAATCTGTCACTCTCAGAAGCAGACGGAAGCCTGGGCTTATGGCTGCCATCGATGTCTGTCACCATATGAGCATCTGATCCAACACCACAGACAAGTTAATTTCTAAGCTGTGTGTCAGAAACACTGGCTTTGAGGATTTCAGATTACTTACTGAAGTGACATTCTGGAGTAGCATTGTCACAATACTAGAAATGGTAACTGTGATACATACCCAAGATATCGGTAGCCTACTCAATAAGATTTTTTATTCCACAGGGGGGAAATGACAACACTTCAAGTAAGTTACATGAAAAGTAAATAAAGACAGATGGATGGACAGATACACGCTTCTCTATCATCTAGGCCTGATAAAACTTTGCATTTACACACAGCAGATTACCCCTGCTCTAGTCATCAGCCTATCAGAACACTTTTAGCTTGTTGAAGCAGCAGATACCCACCAATGATAGGAAGGGAAAAATCAGTAGTATGTTTGAAAGAAAGCACTGCTGGTATCCATACAGTTGCAAATTGTATCCATATTTTTTTTTTAGTATTGATATTATCGACGATACCTGTTGCAAATTAGTATTGTATCATCTCAAATTGTTTGTATCTATTCTATACTATCGATACTATCGATACTTTTCATAACCTTATTCTGGAGCAACTCTTACATTTTGATCAAATTGATAAAACAGATCGTTTGACAGCCAAGCTCCCAAAGGCTGTCAGAACAAAGATGTGTCTCAGAAGAAAACGTGGAGCTCAAGCAAGCAGACAGAGACATCGTAATCACCACTTCAGCTCCGTCTCCTCCGCCACCTGTGTGGTACCTGTACAGTGACCATCCCTTTTCTTCACATCCCACAGGTTTGGTAGACAGGAGGAGGCCACCATCTGTACTAATCACGCCAGAGCAATTCCTTCTCCATTTGCATCTGTGTTTATCGAGGTGAGACGCTGGCGTACAAACACCATTATTCTCACTTTCCCTGGCTGATTTCCCAGCACTCCTGGCTCCTCGGCGGGCAACAGGTTTAACACAGCCATTGTGAGCAACGGACACCAATCAAGCCTTAACATCCGTCTTAGGCGCGCGCACGGGTCCCATTTAGTGAGTTGCTGGTGAAACAGCTCTTTTATGGAAATACTAAATAGGCAGCGGGTTGTGTGTGGTATGGCAGTAGGGATGAAACAATGACCGGTTTAATGATAAAACTCCTGACGGTTAACTAGTATTACCGTTTACATTTTTTTATATCATTAAAACCATGTTTGATTACCATGCTTTAAAAACACTGTAAATAGCCTACTCATCAACCAAAGTTTTCAATATAAAACTAGTTGAAATAATTTCAGTGAGTGTCAGTATTTTTGAACATTTTCAGTACATTTTAACAAGACCACGATATTATACACCATAATAATTTTGACACAATAATCGTGATCTGAAATTGTCACACCGTTTCATCTCTAGTAAAGCATTTAGAACCTGGGATTCGCAGGAAGACTCGTTTTGTGTTTAACGACCAAAGCAGGAGGCTGTTAGACTCAGCCCTGTCCTGTTTAAGGAGGAGGCTGTTAGACTCAGCTCTGTAAGGAGGAGGCTGTTAGACTCAGCTCTGTCCTCTTTAAGGAGGAGGCTGTTAGACTCAGCTCTGTAAGGAGGAGGCTGTTAGACTCAGCTCTGTCCTCTTTAAGGAGGAGGCTGTTAGACGCAGCTCTGTAAGGAGGAGGCTGTTAGACTCAGCTCTGTAAGGAGGAGGCTGTTAGACTCAGCTCTGTCCTCTTTAAGGAGGAGGCTGTTAGACTCAGCTCTGTCCTCTTTAAGGAGGAGGCTGTTAGACTCAGCTCTTTAAGCAGGAGGCTGTTAGACTCAGCTCTGTCCTCTTTAAGGAGGAGGCTGTTAGACTCAGCTCTGTCCTCTTTAAGGAGGAGGCTGTTAGACTCAGCTCTGTTAGACTCAGCTCTTTAAGTGAAAAGCGTTGGATAGCCATAATATTCGGGAATCAAGGATACTGTTTTAATCCTTGCAGTGTGACGTCATTCCTTTCACTCATTCAGTGACAGTGTCAGAGCCGCTTTTCACCTGACAGCGAGGTGTTTCACTGGACGTAGTGCATCACGCTATTCCCCCCAGTTCCCCCCAGAACCGACCAGATTAGGCACTAGTGCAGCGACCAGGACTCATACCCCACCAGCTTCCCACCCACAGATATGGCCAATTCTGTCTGTAGGAACTTCTGACCAAGCCGGAAATACCGCTACCGGGAATTGAACCCGGGTGTCTTTGGTGGTAGGCGAGTGCTTTTACCTCTACACTCTACACCTCTTCCAGTATAGCTCTGCTAAATAAAGTATATAATAACAATAATCTGATGATCTTTCACTAGGGTTGGTGTGAAGCACTTTGTGAGCAAATATGTGTTATGTCATAACTGTTTGATTGTATTGCATTGTACTGTACTGTACTGTATTGCCTCTGACTGCCACAGATGCAGAGAAAGGAATTTCCGAAAGGACAATAAATGAACTAACTAACTACACTACCCAATCGCCCAAGCCCATGGGTTTTAGCCTCCTTACTAGAGTGTCCGCCTCCCATGCCGAATGTCCCCGGTTCGATCCCCAGCTGTGGATAGGCTACAAAACGCAGGTTACATTTGGATTACAACCATTTTTCCCCCATCCCATTCACCAAATGACCACTCTCCTCCATGCCCCTTTCTCTCTCTTGTCCTGTGGCATGGTGAGCTGAGCTGCTGCAAACACTGCCAGAGTCAAGGTTACCTAACCCTAACCCTACAGTAAGGGTGCTTTCACACTGGCATGTGTGCTTCTGCTGCCAGAGTCAAGGTTACAGTAAGGGTGCTTTTACACTGTCACCCCGGTACCGTTCCCGACCACACTTGTCCCCAAATTGACCCCGGGTCTGGAACGTTTGATGAGTGTGAACGTTGCGTTCCACGCCCGGGCACGGAACAGGGAACCGTGACAGGGTCCACTTGAAAAGGTGGTCTGGGGAACGCTTTGGCGTGCCCAGGGACGGAACACTTGCGAATGTGAACGCCAACCGTACCGACCCACATAGACAACACACGGGCGAGGATACACTCCAGGTGTAGTTAATGATGCAAGTGTACTCTGCAAGTGTTCCGTTCCGTTCCCGAGTGCAGAGGAAATGTTGTAATGTGAAAGCTGACCAGCGGGGGAGAGGGGAGGAAGGGCAATCGTTCTCGGGCACGGAACGGAACGAAAGCAATCGTTCCCAGTGAGAAAGCACCCTCAAGCCTTCCTCACAGTGCACAGCTGCAGCCACAACAATCCTCACAGTGAGTCCTCTGGCACAGGCGTCGCACATGCCTGTCTCTAGAGTTCAAAAGAGGAAATAGATTTTTCTTGAAGCAATTCCCTGGTTAGCCTGCAGCAGATTCCTTTTACTGTCAGACATGATCAAAAGTAATAGTATTATAGAAGCCTAAATGACAAATCCTGTCTTTGGGGAGCATTCCATTAGTATGTGAGGGCTGGGCTATACGTTTCATGTGTTGCAGGTGGGAGCGATGTATAACTGCCCCACACACACACACACACACACACACACACGCACACACACGCCACGACTCAGGAGGATAGCTTGCTTGTTTTTTCCCTCTCATGTAAGAGCAGTGAAGTGCACATGCTGCTGTGTCACAAGCTTCCTGCATAGCTCCCATTAGAAATATGGAACTGGAAATGATGGGATTGGATTCATCTTGGCAAACGTGGTGATCTTTTTTTTTAATCAAGTTTCGTTTTTTGAATTTTTCTCCCCAATTGTCCTCAGCCAATTCCCCCTGCTGTCCCGGTTGTTGCTCCACCCCCTCTGCGGATCTGGGGAGAGTTGTAAGTAGACTAGCACATGCTTCCTCTGATACATGTGCAGTCACCAGCTGCTTCTTTCCACCTGACAGTGAGGAGTTTCACCGGGAGGACGTAGTGCGTGGGAGAATCACGCTGTTCCCCCAGTTCCCCTGCCCCCCAGGCAGGTGCCCCGACCAACCAGGGGAGGCGCTAGTGCAGCGACCAGGACACATACCCGTAATACGGCGGCAAAGTGACACGGCCAATTGTGCCTGTATGGACGCCCGATCAAGCCAGAGGTAACACGGGGGCTCGAACCTGTTACCCTTGTGTTGGGAGGCAGGGAATCTACCGCTGCACTACCCGGACGCACGCTTTGCGGTGCACATTGAAGGATTCTCATAGCTGATTGTCAGCTGTATGATGTCACCTCCATCTGGAGTTCAGGAGGCGTGGTCTGCTTTGCATCTCACACAGGCCGGGATCAGCATAATGAGAGCATATCATACTGGAGCGAGCGGAATTAAATCCATCCATCCAAGCCTCTCATCTTCACAATTCTCATCCCAATTAGAAATGAAGAACTGGGAAGACCGGGCAGAGGGTAGCAGATTATTAAAAGAACAGTTGGCTATAAGTGGAAATTACAACACACCCTCCCCCCCGCCTCTTTGAAAAGTGAATGTCATTGGAACTTTGTTAACAAAGGTTAACATGGACATTTGAATTCAGCCTGCAGCACATCTAATTTATTCCCAAAGTGGTGTGATTCATCTATGGATCGTTCCATATTCAGGGTGAAGGCTGGTGGCAACATTTCCATTCTGGAATGTCATTTAGAAGGCTGTATCTAAATCCAGCCACTTAGCTCACCACCTCTGTGTCTGACTCGTGGGTCAGAGATTAACGCTCACTAGCACAATCTCACCTGCTGCCACTCTCAACCTGAAGCAATATACTCCATCTCTGCCGTTTGAAACATGACTGCATTCAAGTCTGCACCTATAGCCACTATATTAAGATCTCTCCTCCTTAAACAGCTGGCCTTCACAACTAGGGCTGGGTTAAAAAAATCGATTCTCCAATTTTTAATCGATTTTTATTTGAATCCTCGATTATCGATTCATATGTCCAGAGATTGATTTTTTTTTTTTTTAACAGGCTAAAATAAACAGGCTAAAATATTATGCTGTGTGTGGTAATTGAAACATAGTTTCAAGTTGACGTTTATTTATGTTTGTAGTTGAAACAAAAACATAAATACTGTAGGCTACATGAATGGAAATGTTTGATCATTAATATCTACTTTTAGAAATTATATAGGCTGAAATCAATCACTGTGCATAATTGTGAAAGTGTCTTTAGTGACAGATGAAAAGGCTGTTATTTACCCTTTGTCACCACCTGGTGAGTAAATATATGTGTAACTAAAACCATTAACACGTTCACTGCCAATGACGTGTTAACACGTTTTCAGAATCCAGCTGTTGACTGCCAACGACGTGTTAACACGTCAAAAAAATTGATTTTTTTTTTTTGACGGTGGGACGTTGATCTAACCCTTTTACGTCTCCTACACCAGAATTGGAGGTATTGAATGTGTATAATCTATTTTACCGACGCACTGAGTGGCGACATGTCTCTCCACAGTAGAAAGAGGCGACCCAAAACTGGAGGGAAAAGCGCGAGGAAGCCGTTCTCATACTGTAAAATTGATGGCGAAAACGCTTTCACTTTCGCGCTGATGCACAGCGGTGGCAACGGTGGGGGGTTCCAAGAATAGATTGGATGCACACTTTGAAACACGCAGCATAAATATGACCAGAATCGCAAAACCTTCATCAAAGCTCTCAACCAAAACTCCACGAAACGAGCGAGTCCACCCAGACTTCCTCAAACAGCGGCCGCGCAAACAGGCACAGCAGCAGCAGCAACTTCGTTGTGACACGCCCGCTGGAGAGCCAGGGAGGCAGGAGGAGAACACACACGGAGGGAGGAGTTGGAAGCAGAGGGGGGTTTCCTGCTGTTATGGAGGAAATTACTGTTCAAAACTATTGTTTAGATGTCTGAAGTCTTACTGATGCCAAAAATGAATGGTTAAAGTGACTGTTCTATCGAATTTCACAAAAAGCCGTTTATCTCTGAATAATTTTTCTGACGCTGAAACCATGCTGTATTCAACTGCTAATGCTTACATAACTACTAACTCTACAAACTAACTCTTTTAGACAGAGAAAGCACACATTCTATTAGTTCTTTTGAGATATTGTGTGTTCACAAAATCTTAGCAGAAAAGAATCCTCGGGTCTTGAAAGATGAGCCAGAATCCTCAAAAAAACCCTCTGGCAGAAGCTAACTACAGTAAAAAAAAAACGTCTGGCAGTGAATGTGTTAAAATTGACAACAGGTCTGCAACTTTTTTTTCCCATGTATCTACTTGGCTGGTTGGGAACCCCTGTGTTACATAACTGGACAGTCATGTAATTCAGGGTAGGCTACAGCTCAAAAAACACGTTTTGGTATCACTAACCAAATCAATATTGAAATTGATCGAATCGGAATCGAATCGAATCGAATCGAAATTAATCGATTCGCAACCTTGTGAATCGGAATCGAATCGATTCTTGAAATTTGAACCAATACCCAGCTCTATTCACAACACTACTAGCTCTTTATTTCCGGCCTCCTTGAGTAAAACATTCGAGCAACAACTCATGTCAGCGGCTGATGGTCTTCTCAGCTGCGGCTGATGTGTGTCTCAGTTGGGGAAAATGCAGACGCGGTTTGTGATGGAAAGCAGACCTGCACTGATTAATGAGTAGAGGTGGAGGACCCATGTTGTGGCTTTGATGAGGCAATTTGTACAGTTCTCCAGGAAAACAATGGCAGTTCATTTTATTGCAATGTGTCTCCAGGGATACATCAGCGCTGCTTCGACTGCGTACAGTGTGGAGTTTAGCCCCATAATAAATCAAAAGACGTCGGCGTGCCAGGGAGGGGCGTCATCACAGCTCACTTTTTAATGGCCCATGTGCTGTTTGTTGCCCCATTTGCATGCAGAGTTTGATGTCACTTATTGTATGTGATGAATACAAAGCCATAGTGGCTGCACAGCTTCTTTTGATGCTTCCCTCTGGGTGTCTGGCAAGCCAGCAGTCCATCATTAGCCCATTGTGTTTTAGCACATGTTGCAAACCAACGCTACAGGCAACAGAGGCTGGGAATTGCAATTATAACATCATAGACATACAGTACAGCTTAACTGTTTCCCCGCCATTGACGTGGTTTCACATCGTTGAGACAATGCTTCGCCGCCAATGATGTGATTCCACGTCAATCTGTGTTTTCACTGTCATGTGATTGATAGCTCTCTTACTCACCTTATGAAATACTACCGCAATTCCAGAGAGTTACACAGAAACGACGGTGATAGTCCACCAAATGCAAGAAGCAGAGGAAAGCAACATCAGAAAAAGTTCCAGCCTGCTGCTCAAAGCACTGGTACCAAGCCGACACACTGATAACATGGACTTGTGACAGTCAATCAAACCTGAAGGATTTTTTCACCAGGCGCTGGCAAACGTACACAAGTCACTTCTCCTCTCTGGTAGTTTAGTAATACAGTTTGTGAGCCCTCACACTGTGTACATTTCAGGAGGTAGATTAGCTCCAGAGCTCCTGACACGGATTCAAGATTCAAGATTTGTATTGTCACTCCATTGTATGAGTACACACGTGTGAAAGTCTTATGCTGTGGGCTCCATTACAGGTGTGGTAGCCTACTGACAGACTAGCAGACACAGTATGCATACTGTACTGTAGCCTACTGACAGACTAGCAGAAACAGTATGCATACTGTACTGTAGCCTACTGACAGACTAGCAGACACAGTATGCATACTGTACTGTAGCCTGACTAGCAGACACAGTATGCATACTGTACTGTAGCCTGACTAGCAGACACAGCATGCATACTGTACTGTAGCCTACTGACAGACTACCAGACACAGCATGCATACTGTACTGTAGCCTACTGACAGACTAGCAGACACAGTATGCATACTGTACTGTAGCCTGACTAGCAGACACAGCATGCATACTGTACTGTAGCCTACTGACAGACTACCAGACACAGCATGCATACTGTACTGTAGCCTACTGACAGACTAGCAGACACAGTATGCATACTGTACTGTAGCCTGACTAGCAGACACAGCATGCATACTGTACTGTAGCCTACTGACAGACTACCAGACACAGCATGCATACTGTACTGTAGCCTACTGACAGACTAGCAGACACAGCATGCATACTGTACTGTAGCCTGACTAGCAGACACAGCATGCATACTGTACTGTAGCCTACTGACAGACTACCAGACACAGCATGCATACTGTACTGTAGCCTACTGACAGACTACCAGACACAGCATGCATACTGTACTGTAGCCTACTGACAGACTACCAGACACAGCATGCATACTGTACTGTAGCCTGACTAGCAGACACAGCATGCATACTGTACTGTAGCCTACTGACAGACTACCAGACGCAGCATGCATACTGTACTGTAGCCTACTGACAGACTACCAGACACAGCATGCATACTGTACTGTAGTCTGTAGCCTACTGACAGACTAGCAGACACAGCATGCATACTGTACTGTAGTCTGTAGCCTACTGACAGACTAGCAGACACAGCATGCATACTGTACTGTAGCCTATATGGATGATATCAGGTGCATAGATATCATGGTGCAACCAGCCACAGCCAGCTGCAGTCCAACTGGGTGCTGGCCTGGGATGTCAAGTACACAGTGACCCTCATTTCCTCATGTGTGCTGTATCTGTATACTCTACTCTGGTAGTTAATGCATTTAGAATACATTTCCATTACCGGCTGCTCAAAAAGGTACTAGAAGTCACCAGATGATGTCACATGTTAATTTGCATATCAGAATATTTGCTGCTCTCAGCGAAAGGCAAGGCTACGCTGAGTATGGAAATTGCTGTGATAATCAGACCTCTTAAGTAATTAGCAGACAGGCAAGTAGTAGAGCAAAACAGCATCAGCCTTAGAGATTTGTTGACAAATGCTTTGGGAGTCGACACATTAACACTGTTCCCCAATGGACCCCAAAGTAGCTACTTCTTTTCACCAGCCGCTTTTGAGGAATGCATTCACCATGAGAGTCTGTGGAGTTGCTAAATGCAGCTACAAAGTCACAAAGCTGGCGGCAGTGTCTGCTGCTGATCCAGGTGTTGGGGTTTGTGTTGCATTGTGCTGAGTTGGCATAGCCCCCTTTTTGTGTGTCATTTTCACAATTGCATGCTCTGTGATAGATACACCTGCAATTTATTTACATGATGTTTGCACCATGGCCCTATAAGTGCTGTGGTCTAAATCAGTGCATCATCTGTAGGCAGACTTGACTGACTTCATGGGGTTTCCCACAAGCCTAAAAAGTAGCATTTATTCATGCTAAACTTGCACAAATAAATAAACTCTGAGATAAATGATGGTCTCATTCATTCTCTCTTCGTTTAGTACGGAGTGACTCATCTTTTCAGACATAAATGATCTTTGGCCTGTCGGTCTGTGGCAACAGAGGAGAGCAGAGAAACTGCACATGGAAAGTTTTTTCATCACACCCAGAGCCGTTCAACTTTTCAAATCTGGCAGAATGGCCGCAGTGGATAAGAAGATCCGTCAGATTTCAGATTGCTTCAGGGCTCCATGAAAAACAAGTAGCACGGAGGAGAAAATTGAAACTGTATCAAGTCAGGACGGAGAGAAAAGGTTAAAAATCTATCTTTTTGGAAGTTGTGAATCGATTCACAATCGTGGAAGATAAGAATTGTGATTCTTACATGAATCGATTTTCTACACAGCTGCACTTGTTTTCCACCAGTAAGTAAAGTAAGTCAATCCGTCTTGATGCACGGTGGAAATGCAAAAAGACAGTTATGGAGACTTGTAAGCTGTACTATTTATACCACAATGTTCCATGTTACTTTCTTTTCTTTTTCCAAAGCAACATTTCAAATGAAGGCACATCAAGAGCAGTCAGGAGAAAACAGCAGCTCGCAATGCACAGCAATTTACTTTCAGTCAGACCTCTCTCTCTCTCTCTCTCTCTCTCTCTCTCTCTCTCTCTCTCTCTCTCTCTCTCTCTCTCTCTCTCTCTCTCTCTCTCTCTCTCTCTCTCTCTCTCTCTCTCTCTCTCAGTGCCATTCACTTATTATTTACGGCAGGATTGTTCCTGAGCAGTGGGGAAAAATACAACAACACTAACAACAAAGTCACCTCTCGTATATTTCTTCGTAACAGAATCTCCTACAAAGGCTTGATAAAAATGCAGGACAGAATGATGAAATGTTATTTCTCACAATATTGAACCGGAACGGCAAAATATTTAGGAGACGGAAGAAATAGCAGTACTGAGGGGGCGAGGAGTGAAAGAGAAATAGAGAGACCCTGCCAAAGACAAATGTTTTGCATGTTTTGCACAGCACTCTTCCTCCTTGCTCGGACCATGCATAAATGAATACAGACAGCTTTGTGAAACGAGCATTGTAGCTAGGCGCCAAGCTAATCAGCTCCCTCAGCCACCCTACCACCCTGAATAGAAACATACCACACAGACATAACAGCTGTGTAGTTCACCTAAACACACTTTTTATCATTGTCTGATATACCTTTTCACATCTCTTTGTACGTAACCTTTCATCAGTCACTCATACAATTCCAGTAGAAATCTTATTAACAGCATTTTTGATCATTCAATCATTAATTTCACAAATTCACAGTGAGTATTGCAATGTTACTGAGTGTATCGTCTGGTATTTCTATGGCTTAGAAGAGTTCAATCAATGTTGTGTCCTTTAGCAACTTTCCCTCAAAGATAGAACGTAGGAAGGAAAGAGTTGACCCTGTCATGTTGTCCAAATGAAAACGCTGTGCTGGCTCCTGGGAGGATATTAGGATGGTGACAGAGCAGCCAGGAGGATCTCCTGTGCCTAACAACATTTTCTGCTTCATCAATTAGAATGCTGCTTTAGGATGTATGTATGCATGAGTGAATTCATGTATGTATGCAGGTATTAAATAACCACATACATTCATAAATATATCAATAGGAGGCACTTAAAACAGATAGATAGATAGATAGATAGATAGATAGATAGATAGATAGATAGATAGATAGATAGATAGATAGACAGACAGACAGACAGATAGATAGATGTAACAATATATTCTGCTGTATTTAGTTGTGCTGTTTTTATTTTTATGTTAATCCTGAAGGAAAAACAAAACAAAACCAGAGGGCAGACCATAAACAGTGTGACTACAGTTTATGGTTTTGTTGTTTAAGTGCTTGAATTTCTCGATGCCAGTTGGTTCGAATAAAATTTAAGACCATTTTCATTCGTTCCCAAATAAACCTGAAGAATAAAACATTAAAAAGAAAAAGCGAGGCTGTAAAGTAAAGTAGGTAGCCTACAGTATCTGTGCAAAGAGGGACATGTATCTCTAGAAACGTAAACAGCTACATCTTTAAGACGTCTGAAACCATGCAGCATTGATGTTGTAGAAAGACGTAAACCAAAGACTGAAACCTGAGGGAGGAGCGCCAATGTTGTTTCCTACAGTACTTTGTCTTCACAGTAAGTTCAGCTGGGGTTGGATTCTTCACCGTAAGTTCAGCTGGGGTTGGATTCTTCACAGTAAATTCAGCTGGGGTTGGATTCTTCACAGTAAGTTCAGCTGGGGTTGGATTCTTCACAGTAAGTTCAGCTGGGGTTGGATTCTTCACAGTAAGTTCAGCTGGGGTTGGATTCTTCACAGTAAGTTCAGCTGGGGTTGGATTCTTCACAGTAAGTTCAGCTGGGGTTGGATTCTTCACAGTAAGTTCAGCTGGGGTTGGATTCTTCACAGTAAGTTCAGCTGGGGTTGGATTCTTCACAGTAAGTTCAGCTGGGGTTGGATTCTTCACAGTAAGTTCAGCTGGGGTTGGATGTGTGAAACCAGATATTTTGGCTTCATTTTTGCATCGCAGTAGGAAGTGGAGACACGCCCATCTAGTATACAGTCAATGCATTCATCCACTCCCCTTATATTAGCCACTATACTCTTGTGAGACAGTTGAGTCAGTGTGTGTAATGTACTTTATGTAAATATGTTAATTTTTGATGTTTTGTGTGTGTGTGTCTGTGTGTGGGGGTGGCGTACTGTGTGTGTGTGTGTGACAATGTGCATTGTTTGGCCTCCTCCACCCACACTTCCCCCTACCCCCTCATCAGCCATCAGTCTGGTGAACACATGGTGGGTTTTCACTGCAGCAGCGCGACGACCACCTGGAGGGAGAACTGCCTGGCTGGCATTCTGACATGCTGTTTGCAGCTGACAGCTTCCAGGATAATCACTTCACTCCCATGAAATTTCCTATAAGCCACTCGGCTCGCCGCGCGTCAATCCAACTTTACCTGGGCAAGGTGCGAGCGTGCACATTCAGGAGGATTTTTTTCCCTCCCTTCTTCTTCTCTCACTTCAGTCATTGCCTTGACAGCTGTTGTTCTTAATTTTCTCCCTGGCTGTTATGTGGATCCATCTGGTGCTGCTGAGTGTGAAGGGCTGATGTGGGAGCCGTGAATCAGTGCACTGCGCACACACAGACGCAGGCACACACACACACACACACACACACGCACGCACACACACACGCACGCACGCACGCATGCGCACACACACATACACACAGACGCATGCACACACACACACACACAGACGCACGCGCGCGCGCACACACACACACACACACACACACACACTCTCACTTACTCATGGATGCATGCATGCACACACAACCAAAACATACAAACCAACATGTGTGGAAAGATTATAATAATCAAATAATTAATTGCATTTATTTAGTGCCTTTCTAGATACTCAAAGCGCGTCACCAATGTACGTCACATTATCAGGGGCTGGGTGTGTGTGTGTGTGTGTGTGTGTGTGGGGTGGGGGGGGGGTGGACAGTCAACCCAACCACCACCGATGCTCTATGTTGGGAAAATACCAAACCCCAACATTCGGTTCTGGAAAATGAGGCCAATGCAGAAATACCAAAAACTGCAGTTCCCTGAATGGCTAGTTGAGGCTGGCTGCAACAGGGAGTCAATCCCCATTCACCCCCATGTTAAAATGGTCGACTTTACAGCAGAAATCAGAATCAGAATAATTTATTGATCCCTGAGGGGAAATTGAGTCATGCTACAGAATAAACAAATAAACATGTTTATAGCCTGGTCTCCATAGATAATTTCTCCTTTCATGACAACTGTACAGTCTATGGCTGAAAAAGTCAATAGAGAGCCGCAGGGATGACGTATTTTTGTAGTCAGAACGCGGAAGTCCCGGACTTCCTGGTTCTTCACTGTTTCTGTCTATGGGATTTTTGAATGGGTTTTTGCCGCGATGCTTCTAATAATCTCTCTGGGCAACGCTGGCTTAATCAAACGTGAACCAGAGTTTAGCCGGATAATCTTCACACATGAGGACCACTTTCATGAGTTTTGTAGCGTAAATGCGAGCCCTAGAAGTAAAATGCTCGAGCTAAGCTAATCCAGAACTACACACTGTCGCATAGGCTTCCACGTCACGTCAGCACTCAACCTGGACTGTTGTTGGATGTGTGCACTGATTACCCCGGGCTGAACGGGCTGAACCAGGTGAGGGAAAGAGAATTTCCGTGTTCGTCCTTTGAAGTGGTGACGTTATTGTCGTATATATCCCCATCGACTCAACAGTGTACTCTCATTTAGCCGTTTGCTAGCTAGCCGCCCTTTTAACGGCACGTAAAAGCTTCAAAACTCATAAAAGTGGTCCTTGTGTGTGAAGATGATATTACTAAACACTGGTTCGCGTTTGATTAAGCCAGCGTTGCCCAGAGAGATTATTTGAAGCATCGCGTCAAAAACCCATTCAAAACTCCCATAGGCGAAAACAGTGAAGAACCAGGAGTGTTAGCATCGATGATTTCCGGACTCATTCCTGCGGCTCTCTATAGGAAAATGACCTTACTTCTCAGTTGATTTATTTACTTTTACTTTATCAATGAGATTCAAGTCTTCTTCAATACAGCATGATGTTTATTTTGTGAATTATGGTCCCATTTCGAGTAAAATAGACATTAAAGCTGACTATGTTTTGCGGCATGATTGACAGGTTGTCTGTCCAGTGATCGCGCAGCTCACCGATCACGGACCAATAGCACTTCTGGCTCCAAGAAATTCAAGATGGCAACGGTCACAATGCGAAACTTGGGGCTTCAAATCGAGAATCAAGAAACCAATAAGCCCTATTCAAAGCAAATGTTTTGAGGTGGTAATGCAGGTGTAACCAACCAATAACATTGATGAGGGCATTGGCACTGGATCGCCTAAATGGAATCGAACCATCATTAATGGTATTGGTCACACCTGCTTTACTTCCTACTTTATCACCTGAAAACGGTTGCTGTCACGGTGGCTATGTCCAAATTTTTATACAGTCTATGGAAAAATACACATACAACGAAAACCAATACATACAAACATACATGCAAAGATACTGTAGGGCTACGGAACACATGTACACACTCTCTATGCATTGAGAAAATGCACACGCACACTCTTGGTTTCCTGCTCGATGCATGCCTAACCACACAGTAAATCTCTCTTTATGAAATGCACCAGCACACTCACCAAGCAGAGGCCTGAAGTATTTATGTGCCCATACATGAAGTCAACCAATGAGCTTCTCTGCTCTACCTAACCAGGAAGCAGCAAATAAGAACAGTATGGGAGAGTGTATTGTTCCGCTGCGGAATGAATACGCATAAAGCATTTGTCCCTGTGTGTAAACAACACACTTTGACAACTTTGCTTTTTGTCTTCTGTCTTCTGCATTTGTGTGTGTGTATGCATGTGCATGCGTGCGTGTGTGTGTGTGTGTGCGTGTGTGTGTGCGTGTGTGTGTGTGTGTTAGTGTTGGAGTACTCGAAACCAGTCTTGGTCTCGAGACCGGTCTCAAGACCACATTTTGATCGGTCTCGGGCAAGCCGGACTCGGGATTTTATTTCAAGACCAGCCGAGACCACAACTGCAGTGACATCATTACTTGCCTGGGTATATTTCTTTTACTGTGATTGGGTGTAAAATTCCCAACTTCAATCGCAACCAATACCCTTGTGGGTTGAAAGCTTCTAACGCTGTAGCCTCACGTTCATACACAAAGGAAGACAACACAGGTCAATAAGGTGGCTCGAGAGATGTCGTCCTATGGTCTGTAATTATTAATGTCGGATTTACTTCCGGATTTAAAAATTGGGGTAACCATGCCCACCTTCCACGCGGCCCCGGACAACAGAGTGTTTTATAGATAGGTTTATCAGGTGTGTAATAGGGCAAATCAGAAAATCAGAAAGTTGGTATCCAGGCCATAGACGTCTTTCGCATAAGATTTATTCAAGGAGCAGATGATTTTAGCTACTTCTGTTTCTGATATTTCTTTTATGGTCAAGGTAGACTGTGCACCAACAATGGTGTCATTTATATTACAAGATGGTTGAGTACCAACGATGGTACTAGATAAGGGAGAAGCGTTGGTGGTAGACGCGGTTGAGTGTGGAGTAGCAAAAAGTCGCGATATCTCTAGGACTTTATAGGAGTTTATAAAAAAAGAATTGAATTCTGCTGCTAGGGTGGCCGGGTTGCTTACTAGCTGATCCTTGATCCTTATTTCCAGGTATTTGTTTTCTCGTTTAGTCTGGCGGCCAGAGAGTTTATTGATTTCTTGCCAGACCTTTTTTGGGTTACCTTTTGCGTTTTCAATTATATTTATAAATCATTTTGCACAATTTTGCACTTCCTGCCAACTCGCAACATCACACTAGTTGGACTGTGTACAGTATGCATGGTGTGAGAGAGATGTGTACCGGGACACAAATTCTCGATGTGAAAGTGGTGCAGAACACTTTTGGTGTGTACACATGTTTTATACATTTGGCCCCAGGTCCTTTCTGTGTGGAGTTTGCATGTTCTCCCCGTGTTCATGTGGGTTTCCTCCAGGTGCTTCGGTTTCCTCCCACCATCAAAGACATGTATGTTAGGGTTAATACTCCTGTCAGTGCCCCTGACCAAGGCACTGGCAATCGAACTGGAGTTGGTCCCTGGATGCTGCACTGCAGCTGCCTACTGCTCCTAGTTCTAGGAAGGTTCCTACAGTAGTAGAAGATGGCTCAATCGCTCCAAGGGGCAGCAGTTGAAAATTAGCCATCTGGCTAACACTGGCACGTTGACAGTAATGTTCATGAAGAGTCAAATTAATAAATAAATAAATAGTGCGCTGTGCACACCTCTGTCATTTACCTGCACGCTGTAATTGAACGTTTAAAAACACCTCATCCTCAGCAGAATTACAGTAATGGCCTGAAAGCGGCTCAACCAGGATTGGACTGTAGTTGGTATTGACTGGTGTAGGCGCCCTGAAATGTAGCCAATTATCACACGTGTCTGGAAGACATGGCTGCCAGTGACTTATTCCAACATCTCTCTCTCTCTCTCTCTCTCTCTCTCTCTCTCTCTCTCTCTCTCTAGATGAGGAAAATAAGGGCAGGCCAATTACAGAGAGTGATATTCCATTAAGGGCTCATGGAAGAATAAGTGCTTTCTTCTCTTCTCTCCCAGCGGTTTGTTTGTCGAGCTGTGGTCAGTGTGGTTTGCCTCTGCTTCCGAGCACAAGAGTCCTCCCTCCCGCGTGTTTGTTTTGGTGCGACTCTGTAATCTCAGAGGGGTTAACTTAACGGTGGTTATAATCCTATTGATCCAGAAGTCTGATCCCTCCTAATCCCACGACATAAAAGTTGGGCGCTGTCTGTCTTCAACAGAGTATCCTGAGCCGGATCCGAGCGGGACACTTGTACATCAATTTTTTTCTATATTTTTACCCCTGGATTTTCCGTGAAGTTTTCTCCCCAATTGTACTCAGCCAATTCCCCCTGCTGTCCCGGCCGTTGCTCCCTTCTGCTGATCTGGGGAGATTTGTAGACTAGCACATGCTTCCTCTGATACATGTGATGATACACTTAGCGCGTGGGAGGATCACGCTGTTCTCACCTGTTCCCCTCCCCACCCCCCCGACCAACCAGAGGAGGCGGTAGTGTAGCGACTACGACACATACCCTTATTCCGGCTTCCCACCCGCAGATGCCCACAAAAAGCCGGAGGGCTCGAACACGGGGGCTCGAACCTGCGACCCTCGTGGTAGGCAGGGAATCTGTTGCTGCATTACCTGGACGCCCCACACTTGTACATCTCAAAGCCCATTCACACAGAGAGAGGATGTCCAGGACTCTACCTAAAGCAAAAAAATGATGTCTATATGAATCGATTATTTGTACTCCTGTTACTGTGGACGAGGCATACAGAGAACAGAAGACGAAAAAGCATTTTCAGATGAGCCTGTGGGAATGAGTCAGCCCCACTCCCTCGTCTTTCTTTCTTTCTTTCTTTCTTTCTTTCTTTCTTTCTTTCTTTCTTTCTTTCTTTCTTTCTTTCTTTTTATGGCTCAGCAGTGGGCAATATATCAATATGCTATGGTATGAGATATGATATATGAGACTAGATATCGTCTTAGATTTTGGGTATTGTAATATCGTGATACATGGCATGGCATGAGTGTTGTCTTTTCCTGGTTTTAAAGGCTGCATTACAGTAAAGTTATGTCATTTTCTTAACTCCCCCCCTCCCCCCCCCCCCCATAATTAAATGTATTTATCCTGGTTGCTACTCCACCCTCTGCTGATCTGGGGAGAGCCGAAACTGGCTCCATGCTTCCTCCGAGACATGGGCAGTTAGCCAGCCGCTTCTTTTCACCTGACAGGGGAAGCTTCACCGGTAGGACATAGCACGTGGGAGGTTCACGCTATTCCAACCAGTTCCCCTCCCTCCGAACAGGCGCCCTTAACGACCAGAGGAGGAACCACATTAGCAACCAGGATATTGCATGTTTTGGTGAGGGGTTCCTATGAATGTAGACTCAGCCCTCAGTCTTAATCCGTTTCACTACTGTAAGACTGAGAATATTACTATTTAAATCTTTTCATAACGTTAGGTGGTGCTGTTGGAAGCCTTCCATCGGAGAGCCAATCATGAGTGTTGTGGGCGGGCCTGCTTTCTGGGAGCAGTGACGCTCATGCAGAACCGGTGCTGTCGCGTTTGCGGAGAAACATATTAATCACTTAGAAACAAACATAACCTGTTAATAGGACGTGTTTCATCCGGCCCCGGCGGCTAGAGGTCTTTCCCCCAGCGATAAGCCCGACTCCCGAGGCTACGTTACAGAGCCTGCTGTCTGATGACTTCACAGCGCTTCACAGTAGCAAGCGGGCCACTTCCGGGTAGGACAAATTATTGTAAAATAAACAACAGGTATAAACTCTCTTTGCAGCACATCAGTGTCTTGCTCTATATTGGAACTATGAAACATTGCATTGCCGCTACCAAATAAAATTCTAATAATAAATGTAGGCGTGTCTGCTGCCGGCCGTACAGTAAATTCCCAGACGTTTGGTGGTGCTGCTCACCAAACGTCTGGAAACCGAGACTAATATGAATGAAACCCCCAGGGGGCATGGGGAGAATATGCAAACTCCACACAGAAAGGCCCTTTTGACGACCCCACCTGGGCGGTGGGCACTCGAGGACATGCGGACGGGCACGCATTCCTTCAGCGCTCACAATGTCCCAGGTGAGAATCAAACCCAGGACCTTCTAGCTGTGAGGCGACAGCTCTACCACTGAGCCACCATGCCCCCGTCATTTTCTTAACTTACCAGACTGTTCTAGCTGTTCTATTATTTGCCTTTACCCACTTAGTCATTATAACTGATCCACATTACTGATTATTTATCAAAAATCTCATTGTGTAAATATTTTGTGAAAGCACCAATAGTCAAGGATCCATTTTATTTGGATCAGTCTTGTTTTAATATAAGTGTTTGTGACATCGATCTCACATATGGGTTTGATTTACAACAGAAAATGTAGCCAAGATTTATACTAAGATATATTATTGTGTAATGTATTGGTCCATATTACCCAGCCCTATGTATGTATGTATGTATGTATGTATGTATGTATGTATGTATGTATGTATGTATGTATGTATGTATGTATGTATGTATTTATACTACGCTCTGCTTGCTCACCTCACTTTTTTGTTTTGATGGGGAGGGCCTTCTCACTCTCTGTCTCTCCACTCTTCTGCTCCTTTCACTCTTAAAGCCCTCTACTGTCAATAGAGGCCCTCTACTGTCATTCTCTTCAAAACTCTGTCTGTACCCTCCTCCCTCCCTCCTCCTCCTCCCTCCTCCTCTCTCCATCCTCCTCTCTCCCTCCTCCTCCCTCCCTCCTCTTCCTCCCTCCTCCTCCTCTCTCCCTCCTCTTCCCCTCTTCCTCCTCTCTCTCTCATCCTTCCCTCTTCCTCCTCCTCCTCCCTCCTCCTCCTCCTCTCTCCCTCGTACTATCTCTCCCTCTTCCTCCTCTCCTCTCTCCCTCCTCCTCTCTCCCTCTTCCTCCTCTCTCCCTCCTCCTCTCTCCCTCTTCCTTCTCTCTCCCTCCGCATCCTCTCTCCCTCCTCCTCCTCCTCTCTCCCTCTTCCTCCTCTCTCCCTCCTCCTCCTCTCTCCCTCTTCCTCCTCTCTCTCTCCCTCCTCCTCCTCTCTCCCTCTTCCTCCTCTCTCTCTCTTCCTCCTCTCTCCCCTCTCCCTCTTCTTCCTTTCTCCATCTTCCTCCTCTCTCCCTCCTCTTCCTCTCTCCCTCCTCTCTCCCTCCCCATCCTCTCTCCCTCCTCCTCCTCCTCTCTCCCTCTTCCTCCTCTCTCCCTCTTCCTCCTCTCTCTCTCTCCCTCCTCCTCCTCTCTCTCTTCCTCCTCTCTCCCCTCTCCCTCTTCCTCCTTTCTCCATCTTCCTCCTCTCTCCCTCCTCATCCTCCTCCACTCTGCCTCCTCCTCCTCTCTCCCTCTTCCTCCTCTCTCCCTCCCCATGCGGTCTCCCTCCTCATCCTCCTCTCTCCCTCTTCCTCCTCTCTCTCTCCTCCTCCTCTCTCCCTCTTCCTCCTCTCTCCCTTGTCCTCCTCTCTCCCTCTTCCTGATCTCTCCCTCTTCCTCCTCTCTCCCTCTTCCTCCTCTCTCCCTTGTCCTCCTCTCTCCCTCGTCCCAGCCTGATAGCAGATGGAATTGTCAACTCGTTACACTCCATTTCCTTCTTCAGTCTGATATTGCAGAGTTCTATGGGGAGGGGGATTCGATTTCCTCTCACCAATCACAAGAGAGCTAACCTGGGGGAACCTAACCAATCACAAGATAGCTAGCCTGGGGGAACCTAACCAATCACAAGAGAGCTAGCCTGGGGGAACCTAACCAATCACAAGAAACCTAGCCTGGGGGAACCTAACCAATCACAAGAAACCTAGCCTGGGAACCTAACCAATCACAAGAGACCAACATATCTGCCTGAATATAACCCAGAGGGAAGAACAGAAAAAACATCTCCCTTTTGAATAAATGCTGTTCAGATTTCAAAGTAATTTGTACTTGTAATTGATTTAAAACAGCCTTGATAGCAGCGTATATCTAGCGGTAGCCATTGTTATTACTACGCGGCACACTTGACAATGGCGCTGATTGGCTAATCGTTAGAGCACTCGACGCGCATTGGACGAGTCATTTTTTCAAATTAGAAATCGTTATCGCATGTCAACTCGGTGGAGTGGGCGGATTCAAAGGTTTGGACCCAGGCAACCTCTTTGCCTCTTTGATTCTTTCCTGCCTAGGTTCCCCTGTTTCTCCTCTCTCTCTCTCTCTCTCTCTCTCTCCTCTCTCTTTCCCAGTGTCTCTCTCCCTGGAGACCTGTGCCAGGTATAGCTGTGTGACAGCAGTCCGTGCCAGTAAGCGACACTTAGAGACGGCCCGCGGTGCACAGCGGTGCAGTTGCCAAGCGAGCGCTGGCTGAATCAGCGGTAAGGGAGTCGCACATTGGCGGCACTCCCGGTGCGCGAAGCGGCTCTGGGTGACACTGTTCTGGCAGCCTGGGCCTCCCACGCTGCTGTGGCACTATCCATTTTCACAGTGTATGGCTGAATGTTGGGAGAGGGAGAGGAAGAGGAAATACATTGGTGTTATCTGCTGTGCAGCCAAAGTCGTCATATTTGTACTGGAGGGAAACTCAGAAGATGAAGGTTTGCCATAAAATGTATCTCAGTACTTTGCCACCCCACCATTGTCTTTGTTTACACAGCGATTTATTTTAAGACATCAAAGTCCTTTTATCACTCATAGTGATTTGCTCTTGATTTTATGTGGCGGCTGTAAAGGTTTTTTTTATTTGCAAAGGTAAAAAAGAAAAAAATACCTTATTTTGATGGGTTAAAGCCCCCTCCAGTCAGTTTTTCTACCATGTTTGTTGTTCTGTTTGATGAGCGCCTGCTGTATAGAGTAGTTGCACATCATCTGATTCTGTGAGATACGCCTGGAAAAACAGCGTGGTTAACAAAAGTTTATGATACTTTGCCTTCACAAATGAAGCCCACTTTTATGATTTTTTAAGCTTAAATGCGATCACTAGAAATCGCAATCGTCAGAAAACGCTTCAAAAACCATAAAAGTGGTGTTAATTTGTGAAGATTATCTTGCTGAACAAAAGAGTGAAGTATCATTAACTTTTGTTAACCACAGACCTTATTTCAGTCATCTAACCAAAAACCCATACAAAACCCATTGACTTTGAGACGAGGGAACCCTGCTAATGCATTTCTGGGCACTCATAAGAGTGAATGAGCGATGCCCGAAAGCATGAACGGATATTCAAGTCAAATGTTGTGTGTGATCTGATCTGCGCCATCTTTCTCGAGGCTGTTGCATTTTCTGTGGAAACGTCAAGTCGGCCCAGTCACAGATCCAGACTCCTGTTAGTGGTGAGACAGGCTGTCCAAGACTCTCCATTGTTAAGGGCTGCCATGCTGCTCTGCTGCCCCAGAATGTCATGCTGTACATGGGCCTTTTTGTCACTGAAATAGTTACAGTAATGGAAATGGAAACATACTGTATATGACCTCCGTCTAGAGCCATATGAAATCCGTTAAATTTTTTCCCAAATTCGTTTTTTTTTTTCCATTTTAATTTTAATTTAGGGGTTAGGAGTGATATTTTTTCTTTTTTTGACGACTTGGCTCTCTCAGACAGCCTCTTCGACATGTTTCTCAAGGTGAAAACTAAGTTGTGAGGTGCAGTAAGGGTTCCACGCAAGACCGACCCCCCTCTCAAAACACCCCAATCGAAAACTGAATCATTTCTCTAGGCCTATTTTTTTAATTATGAAATCATTTAGGTTACTACGATCATTAGATCTACTTCTTATTTGGATAATTAGGCCTACTTTTATCAATTTCAGCCAAATTATGGAAAATTCTGCAATATTCCATGATTTACAGTTGATTCCATTTGTATTACCAAATTCCATGATTCCGTCTGTTTTTTCCGTTTTGCGGAAATCATATGGCCCTACCTCCATCACACAGCAGGCAATCTTTCAATCAATTTGATCCACCTTCCTCCAATCATTTGCCATCATAGCCAGTGTTGGAAAATAGCAAAATAGCACCTTCTCAAGGGTGTCAAAGGGAGATAGTGCTCTAAAAAACACCAATAATCAAATGGAAATGCTAGCCGCTGTGAACAAACCTATCTTTTCAAGGCAGGGGAATATACCAGTTTATCCTCTGCGTAGCGCGAGCTTACAGATGCTGCACCATTTAATACCTGCTCTCCTTGATGATTATCAGGTCACTGCTTTCTGTTATCGCCAGTCTGTGGAAAAGCAATTTAGGCTCTCTGGGGTTTGTTACCTGCCCTCAACTTTAGCCTCCGTGTGTATTTCAAACCATCGATTTCTCAGAACTTCTAAGGCTGCAGTGGAAGTGAAGGAGATCACTTTGGAAGAGCATTGAACAAACCCCTTTCAAGCAGAGTTTGTTCATGCCGCTCCGAGGGTTCCTATGCCAACCGAGCAGCTGTTCCCCTTCGTGTGTGAGTCATGATCGACCAGCTATTTCATTCATATATTCATTTTTTCGTGGTGAGATTGAATTCAGAAGTAAACAGTAAACAGTAAACAGCCAGTTAATACCGAAGCTGGCCATTTTACAGTACATGCAGCAAAGACTGCAATTGAACAAGATCTGTGAACACATTTCAGCTTACATGATTGGTTGTAGGCTATGATGATGATTGCAGCCTTAAAAAGAAAAGCCATAGAACTTCAAGGTTAGAGCGTTTCCTTTAAGATGATTTTTTAAAGTAATTTCTGCTTTATTGCACAGTACAGTGGACAGTAAAGGGGGAAGACATGTCAAAGGGGGAAGACGTGTCAGAGGTCCTGAGTTAAAGAGTTTATCTTTTTATGCCTCCGCCGGCGATAGCCAGGCTGGAGGCATTATGGATCCGGGTTGTCCGTCCGTATGTCCGTCCGATGTTCGTTAACGCGATATCTGAAGAACGCCTTGACGGAATTTCATCAAATTTGCCTCAAACATCGACTTGGACTCAAGGATGAACTGATTCGATTTTGGTGGTCAAAGGCCAAGGTCACTGTGACCTCTCGGACGCCATTTTCAAGCTTGTTAACGCGATATCTCAGGAATGCCTTTACGGAATTTGATCAAATTTGCCTCAAACATCGCCTTGGACTCAAGCATGAACTAATTAGATTTTGGTGCTCAAAGGTCAAAGGCCAAGGTCACTGTGCCCTCTTGAACGCCATTTTCAAGCTTGTTAACGCGATATCTCAGGAATGCCTTGACGGAGTTTCATCAAATTTGCCTCAAACATCGACTTGGACTCAAGGATGAACTGATTAGATTTTGGTGGTCAAAGGTCTACTTCTTAGATATTCAACTCTGCTTTACCACAGCAGAGTACACTACAGCTTGGCAGCAGCTGGAGATAGGCATTATGGCTGTGCAAGTCGTCATTTTTCTGATCAGTTTGTTTTTAAGTAGTTATTTGGCTGGACAGGCTCTTTATATTATAGAGCTAGCGTTAGTTTTACATAGACAGGACACAGTGCTGCTTTCATGTTATCTACTAGACATATCGATGGACTGCAATAAAAAGCACATTGTTTTGAGAAAGGTGCGCGAGGAAGTAACGTTGGTTGGGGACTGAAGTAAGTTCAGAAAATATGTGTTTTATTAGTTACTCCAGCTACGTTATCAGTACACAATGGTTTTTAACATGCAGGCTAGAATTAGCGTTAGCCACTTGCGCTAGTCGGCTGTTTTTCATTATTTACTATAACTTAACAACCGATAACGATAGCTGGAATAACACAATAATAGACACATATTTTCAGAACTTACCAGGTTGTCCAACTGCCAGGAAATGTGTTTTATGTGTTTTAACTCCCGTCCCGGGTATAAGATGAGGCCTAGTACACAACCACCAGCCATTAGCTAATTGCTAACGGGTTAGCGTCACATACAAACAGAGGTTTTATTTTTGGTATTAAAGCAACAAACATTTTTATATGGATATCTCGGGGAAATGCTTTGACTGTGGGGATGTTCGTTCTTTACAAGCTCCTCTCTTAGCTGTTGTAATGATATACCATTGACATAAATAAGATATAGCTCAGTGGGATATACAGAGTCAGAGAAGAGGCAGGCAGCCTGGCTAACGCACTGGGCTAACGTTAGGTTTGGCTGCCCTACCCACACTGTACCAGTACAACAACGTAGCCTCACGGTTAGATTTGTTAAACCAACATTTGCTCCAAAAGGAATTTAATCATAAATTTAATCAAAATACCACGGAAACATTAGGCTAATCAACACAGAGCTGCAAACATCAGTTCATCTGATCATTTCCCCCAGCCCGGAGGTCTGACTTGTCTGGCTGATACAGCTCAATCTCCGACAACGAAAATCTGATTTTCGTACAGGCGTCATTTTGATAAACTGATCTCATAGTGGGAATCTTCCTGGTTACTTTTGGCGAGACAAAAAATATTACAACTTAAAGTGCCATATTTACAGAGCTAGACTGTATATAAATACACAACGCACTGTGCGCAAATCTAGAAACAGCAGCTCTACATAAGAAAGTTCAGAGGGGCGGGGACCTCACAGAGGTTCTAACTCAACGGACCTACTGCGCAGAATCTGGTTCACTGATCTGGCAGGATTTCGGCTTCACTTGACCCTGCTGGGCGGAGATAGCCACCCTCAGTCCATATTGATTTATGTCGATGGTGCTGAACAGCTGTCATAATTCAAATGTAGGAAAAGTACTGTATGTAGAGCAGAATTGCATTACAAATGCACTGGCAACAGTGCCGAACCGTAACGAATGTGCAGCAGATCCAATCTAGGGCTGGGTATTGGCAAGGACCTCACCATAGATACATATCACGATACATGGGTCACACATTGCGATACGATACATATTGCATGTTTTGCAATATTCTACATAATTTACTGAAATTTTACAAATAGAGCTGAAAATACAACTTGCGGTATGTACCACCCTGGTAGTGTGATAATGTACATCCCATTTTTGTCATAACTCAGCAGAAAAAATGTAGTCAAAACTGTTTATTAGAATGGTATATCAAATTTGCATAGTTGCACACTGTGTTACTGAAGACACTGAAGTAAAAAATAAATAAAGTGCACAAGTATGCTTATTGTGTTACTGAACACAGCTGTGCAAATAAATCGATACAGCGATATTTAAGCAATATCACACTCGAGGTCGTGCATTGTTGTCTAATATTGGCACTGCTGTGATTATCTACGGCACTCGGCCTGCGGCCTCGTGCCTGCGACCGAATCACAGCAGTGCCAATATTAGCCAACAATGCACGACCTCGAGTGTGATATTGCTTTTATACAACAGTTCTATTAAACAAAGCTGATTAAAAAATAAAGAGAAAAAGCTGAGAAAATAGATGATTTCTGTATTTATTCCTCCGCCAACAAAAATAGTCCCCCCAGCTTTCCCTTTGCAGAAAATGTAGCCTAATCAGCCCGCCTGGTCAGGAGGAGGCGTAGCGCCTGCCTGTAACAGAGATATCCGCGGAGACCTTTTTGACCGTCATCGTCGTAACACCGCCAGTTCGCCGTCTTTGAAAGCACGACGTTAGATTATAACTAACTAGTTAACCTAACCCGCCTTCCAAAATGTTGCCGTTAGTTTTTTAGAATGTAATACATAGAATTGGGAACGTTACATTCAATTTCATTCAGACTGTCTGTCTGGCTCAATAGCCGCCATTTTCCCCCGGAGCGAGGGAGGGTGGGAGGAGGGAGGGTGTTTTACAGTAGTGGCTGAGAGAGCGTAGTGGCACAGTGCTCCAAGCAGGTCGCGAGGCACATTTTTTGCAACATCATCCAATCAGGGGGCATTCCCTGGCAATTCACATGGACGCGCATTGCTACGACCAGCATACTGACCAGACGTAAGCCGTGTTGGTGCAACAGGCGTAAGTCCATGGTCTTATAAGACCGACGTAGGAGTTACGACCAGGCATAGTTAAGACCAGTTGGTGCAACCGGCCCCTGGAGGTTTCCGCATTAGAATGTTGCTCCCCCTCCTCCTCTTCTGACGAGCATTCATAGTTTAAGTCAAAAGTTATGTTAGGAAAAAAATCCATCTTTGCGCTCTCGGTTACGCTTTGAATGACGTTCAATGTAACGTGGCTGGTGTTTGTTTTGTTGATTAGAGCAGCTGTGAAGCGGAGTGATATAGCCTACCCTACACACAGTGAAGCGCCAGTGCATTATCGTGAAATATAGGCACTCGTAAGATCCCTCTTGTCCAATCAAATTGCTCGGCCGGAACTACCTGTTGTATAAATTACAATATTTTTCTGAAATATCAATAGAGTATTGCAGAAAAAAATATTGCGATATACCGTATTGCTGTATCTATTTTATTGCACAGCTCTAATCCAATCGCGCCTTTTTGGGATCTTCCTTTTTCTATTGGAATTGCAAATGGTGGAGGCTTACCAAAACGAGTTGTTGACAAGAATGTGTTTTTTGAAAGATCAACATTCGTCACTTCTCATTGCACTGATGCCACTGACTCTGTTCAGACATTTTACCGCCGTTTCTCTTCCAGTGCTCCTTGAAGTGATTGAAAAGGCAGCGCTCTTGGATTGTTCTTGAAATGTGTCATTTCCCCAGGAAATGACACATGCACTGGCACTGGCACTCGGGAACTCCTTCATTCAGAACAGCTCGTCCTTGCTTACAATATTAACCTCCACCAGTTTGCCCTGCAGCGGCGAGCGATCCAATCAACTCGCGTGCTTTGTCAACCCTGTCGTACCCTTCGTCTGAGAGTGTGACACAAAGAAATTAACGCCCTGCATATTCATCACTATTACCAGCGTGGGCACTAAGAATTTAATTTAATCTGTAACAGCACGAGGGAATGAAGCCGAGCGCGCTTCATTGCGTTGTTGAGCATGGGCCGGTCGTTGGGTCTCTTCGTAATAACATAACGGACGATGGGCCAGCCCGCCGGGTACTGCTGAGGAAAGCTGACACACTCAAAGCACCCTTCCAGCCACTTGTGAAATGAACGAGTGCAATGTTCTTCTTCCAAAGTGAAATATTGCTTTAAGATCCGACGAGGTGATGATAAACAAGGAGCTCAGAGTACATAGTGTAAATAACAAGATTAAATCGAAAGTCTGAACCCTGATTGAAACAGCTCGTACTGGGGCCTGAATTGATTTGCTATCACAGCGCTGTCGGTTTAACAAATAACTGAGAAAGGAGACAAATAATGTGTTAACCCACAGGAATACCGATAATAACCTGCTTTATGCATTGAATTGAGTGTGATCACAACCTCTGATACTTTCAAATAAGCCCTAAGATATGTTTGTCTGGAAAGCTGTTGGCTGATGCGTGGTTGTAGCTTAACCTGGGTCTGCTATTTTTCATAGCACTCGTACAGCACACTGTGGGTGCTTCAGTACAGCACACTGGGTGCTTCAGTACAGCACACTGTGGGTGCTTCAGTACAGCACACTGTGGGTGCTTCAGTACAGCACACTGTGAGTGCTTCAGTACAGCACACTGTGAGTGCTTCAGTACAGCACACTGTGGGTGCGTCAGTACAGCACACTGGGTGCTTCAGTACAGCACACTGTGTGTGCTTCAGTACAGCACACTGTGAGTGCTTCAGTACAGCACACTGTGGGTGCTTCAGTACAGCACACTGTGAGTGCTTCAGTACAGCACACTGTGGGTGCTTCAGTACAGCACACTGGGTGCTTCAGTACAGCACACTGTGAGTGCTTCAGTACAGCACACTGTGAGTGCTTCAGTACAGCACACTGTGAGTGCTTCAGTACAGCACACTGTGGGTGCGTCAGTACAGCACACTGTGTGTGCTTCAGTACAGCACACTGGGTGCTTCAGTACAGCACACTGTGGGTGCTTCAGTACAGCACACTGTGGCTGCTTCAGTACAGCACACTGGGTGCTTCAGCACACTGTGGGTGCTTCAGTACAGCACACTGTGGGTGCTTCAGTACACTGTGTGTGCTTCAGTACAGCACACTGGGTGCTTCAGTACAGCACACTGGGTGCGTCAGTACAGCACACTGGGTGCTTCAGCACACTGTGGGTGCTTCAGTACAGCACACTGTGGGTGCTTCAGTACACTGTGGGTGCTTCAGTACAGCACACTGGGTGCTTCAGTACAGCACACTGTGGGTGCTTCACTACAGCACACTGTGGGTGCTTCAGTACACTGTGGGTGCTTCAGTACAGCACACTGAGTGCTTCAGTACAGCACACTGTGGGTGCTTCAGTACAGCACACTGGGTGCTTCAGTACAGCACACTGTGGGTGCTTCAGTACAGCACACTGTGGGTGCTCCAGTACAGCACACTGTGAGTGCTTCAGTACAGCATACTGGGTGCTTCAGTACAGCACACTGTGGGTGCTTCAGTACAGCACACTGGGTGCTTCAGTACAGCACACTGGGTGCTTCAGTACAGCACACTGGGTGCTTCAGTACAGCACACTGTGGGTGCTTCAGTACAGCACACTGTGAGTGCTTCAGTACAGCACACTGTGGCTGCTTCAGTACAGCACACTGTGAGTGCTTCAGTACAGCACACTGTGAGTGCTTCAGTACAGCACACTGTGAGTGCTTCAGTACAGCACACTGTGAGTGCTTCAGTACAGCGCACTGTGAGTGCTTCAGTACAGCACACTGTGAGTGCTTCAGTACAGCACACTGGGTGCTTCAGTACAGCACACTGTGGGTGCTTCAGTACAGCACACTGTGGGTGCTTCAGTACAGCACACTGTGAGTGCTTCAGTACAGCACACTGTGGGTGCTTCAGTACAGCACACTGTGAGTGCTTCAGTACAGCACACTGTGAGTGCTTCAGTACAGCACACTGTGAGTGCTTCAGTATAGCACACTGTGAGTGCTTCAGTACAGCACACTGTGAGTGCTTCAGTATAGCACACTGTAGGTGCTTCAGTGGAGTGATTGCAATTAGGCGTAGCGGTGAGCGATGAGCCCTCCACGCAGAGTAATGGCTCTACTTTGAAAGGGAAAGCCAACTCCCATTAGCCAGAGGACTGGGGGGAGGGGGGAGGCAGTCCATTTGCCAGAATAAAATGTCGGCATTGACACCTTTTCTAGAATCCACAGAAATGTAAAATAGGAACATTTCTCAATGAACATAATGTTGCATATCACATTTCTAGATAGTGCACGTGAATGTTAACATTATACACGTCAGAGTCTAATGATGTGTATAATATTCACATTGAATGACTGTCTCATGTTGAAGTACATTGCTGGTGCCTAAAGCCCCAAACACACATTACATTACATTACATTACGTCATTTGGCAGACGCTTTTATCCAAAGCGACTTACAATAACACACTTTTTGTCAGCAATAGAGCAATCAACTATGGAGCACAGTCTATGACAACTACAAATCCTGAAGGAACAGTGGTACGAGTTTTAGTTTAGGATTTTTTTTTTTTTTTTTTGAAAGAGAGAGAAAGAAGTTAGATCAAGAAGGGCCCAGGTGGAGCCTGAAAAGGTGAGTCTTTAGTCTTTTCCGAAAGATCGGCAGTGATTCAGCAGTCCTGACCGAAGGTGGCAGCTCGTTCCACCATTGGGGTGCCAGGGAGGAGAAGAGTCGAGATCGGGATGAGCGACTTTTGAGCGCCCGTAGCGAAGGAGGAGCGAGGCGCCCTGCACTGGTGGAGGAGCGAAGGGAGTGGTGAGAGGTTTGGAACCTGACCATAGATTGCAGGTACAGGGGAGCTGACTGGTGTACTGCCCTGTAGGCCAGTACCAGTGTCTTGAATTTGATGCGAGCTGAGATGGGAAGCCAGTGGAGGTCCCGGAAGAGGGGAGTGACATGAGAGAATTTGGGTTGGTTGAATACCAGACGGGCTGCAGCGTTCTGAATGAGCTGAAGCGGTCGGATGTCGGTGGCAGGTAGGCCAGCCAGGAGCACATTGCAGTAGTCCAGGCGAGGGACGATAAGTGACTGGACCAGGAGTTGAGTCGCTTCTCTTGTGAGGAAGGGACGGATTTTGCGGATGTTGTAGAGGGAGAACCTACAGGAGCGTGCTGTCGCAGCTATGTTGGCTGAGCAAGACAGCTGGTTGTCGAGGATCACCCCAAGGTTCTTAGCTGTTTGGGAGGGCAGTACAGTGGTGTTGTCGATGGAGATGGAGAGATCTGTGAGAGGACAGTCTTTCCCTGGGAGGAAGAGTAGCTCTGTCTTACCAAGGTTGAGCTTGAGGTGGTGGGCAGACATCCAGTCGCCAATGTCCTTGAGACATGCAGAGATGCGAGCCTCGATTTGAGTGTTGGGGGGGGGGAAGGAAAGGAAAAGTTGGGTGTCATCAGCATAGCAGTGATAAGAGAAGCCATGAGAAGAGATCACATATAGGCAAGAGATCTGATATAGAGAAGGAAAAGTAAGGGGCCCAGGACTGAGCCCTGGGGGACACCAGTGGTAAGAGGGCAGGATCTGGAGACAGACCCTCTCCATAAGACCTGGTATGAGCGGTTCGCGAGATAGGAAGCAAACCAGGAGAGTGCAGAACCTGAAATGCCGAGGTCAGACAGAGTGGAAAGAAGGATTTGGTGATTGACTGTATCGAAGGCAGCAGACAGGTCAAGGAGGACAAGGACAGAGGAGAGGGATGAGGCCTTAGCAGTGTGAAGGGCCTCTGTGACAGCAAGAAGAGCTGTCTCAGTGGAGTGAGAAGCCTTGAAACCGGACTGCAGAGGGTCCAAGAGGTCATTCTGGGAGAGATAGAGAGAAAGTTGTTCGGACGCTGCTCGTTCAAGGGTTTTGGAAAGGAATGAGAGAAGAGAGACAGGTCTGTAGTTCTGAATAGCAGTAGGGTCAAGGGAGGGTTTCTTAAAGGCCGGGTTTTCCGTGGGGAATATGAATATATATTAAATCTCACGCCCCTAAGGTTTTAGAATCCGTTGAAATTTTTGAAATTGGTTGTTTACAGCCTGAGATATCACCAGAAATCCACTCTGTGTGTGGGGGGGGGGGGGGGGTGGTGGGGGGGGGGGGGTGCGGGGACTCGAAATACTACATTTCCCACAATGCACTGGGCTCGCGTGGCCTTCGTTTCCATGCCCACCCCTCAGGCGTTTGGCTGATATCAAACTCCAGTAGGTGGCGGTAATGCACATATATGTTTGCCAACCGCCATAAAACTCAAAGAAGAAGAAGACATGGAGAGAAGACATGGAGAGAAGAAGAAATAAATCGAAAATAAATCGAAAATCAATTGCCTCCAAATTGCACCAAATGTAAACGGTAGTATATATGTCGGGAGATGTCTTCATAAAAATTTTTTCATGCATTTTAAGGCATTTTCGTAGGAGTTACGCGCATCTGATGTTGTAACTATTTTCTGTAAAAATGTGTAAAAACGGGTACATTGCTCAGCGTTGATTTCGTTACTTCAACCCACCTACTACTAGATGTAAAATTTGACGAGCTTTCCAATGCCGCCAGTCCCGTGTCGATTAGTGCTTCCGTTCCCGAGATAATGGTCTCTTTGCAAGGAACTATGGGAAGCTAATATTAGCTACAGCAGGCTAGGCGGTTGACAAGATGGCTGCGTTTTTGTTTTGGTCAAGGCCTCTGAAGGGGCGTGGAGGACCTCTAGAGGCGGGACCATGGCCAACAACAGTTGTAGTTCATAGGTGCACGACTTCCGCAAGGCGGACTTAGGCCAGATGACGCGAAACGCGTCGGCTGGCCCAAAAAATATGTGAGAGATGCTTGATATCTCTGGCAGTGAATATCCAATTTCAAAAATTTCAACGGATTCGAAAACCTTAGGGGCGTGAGATTTAATATATATTCATATTCCCCACGGAAAACCCATCCTTTAAGCAGAGGCTTGACTCTTGCAGCCTTTAGAGCAGGCGGAACAAGACCAGAGGACAGAGAGGAGTTTATGAAGGTAGTGAGGAAGGGAGATATGTCCGGTGAGATGGTTTGGAGGAGAGAGGAAGGGATGGGATCGAGGGGGGAGTAAGTGGCTCGGTTCGAGCTGATGAGTTTAAGCACCTCATCGGGAGAGAGGGGGGAGAAGGAAGGAAATCCAGGGACTAAGGGCCGAGGAGCAGAATTGGAGTCGGGAGTGTTAGTGAGGGTGGCTGGAGGATGGAAGGAGGAGCTGATGTCATCCACCTTTTTAGTAAAGAAGGTTACAAAATCATCAGCAGAGAGGGAGGAGGGAGGGGGGGGGGAGGGTTGAGGAGCGTAGAGAAGGTGGAGAACAGTTTACTGGGGTTGGATGCAGAGGATTTCAGAGATGAAGAAGGAGGTTTTTGCTTTGGAGACAGCAGAGGTGAAGTTGGAGTGGATAAGATGGTAGGAAGAGAGGTCTTCAGGGTGGTGTGATTTTCTCCATTTTCTCTCAGCTGCCCGAAGCTCTGTTCGATGAGTTCGCAGAGTTTCAGTTAGCCAGGGAGCAGGGGGAGAGGATCGGGCAGGTTTAGTGGTGAGAGGGCAGAGAGAATCAAGAGCAGAGGAGAGAGAGGATAGAAGAGTGGTGGAAGCCTCGTCAGTGGACAGGAGAGCAAACTGCTCGGCTGAGGGAAGCAAGGAGAGGACGGTAGAAGAGAGGGAGTCAGGTGAGAGAGTTTTTAGGTTGCGTCGGGTGGTGATAGAGTGAGGGGGTGATGGGTGGGAGGAGGGGATGGGGATGGGAAGAGAGAAGGTGATAAAGTGGTGGTCAGATACAGGAAGAGGAGTCACAGTGAGGTTAAAGGTGGAGCAGGATCTGGTGAAGACCAGGTCAAGCACACACTGGGACCGTCAGTCAGACGCTCGCGTTTTGAAGTCCACCCATTGTTTTAAACGGCCGAACACGCAAACTGCCTTGACGTCCGTACTCCGAACCTGTTTCGATTTTGGAGCGTCAAATCAGGTTCCAGCAGCAACCGAAGCGCTCTGAACCTCCATCCCTGTCTGTCTCACTATGCTCCTCAAACAAATCTCACGGCAGTTTAAATACAGCAAGCATGTAAATACGCTACACTATAGCAAGACTGCAAAGTGAGAATAATGTTCTAAACGCATCGGCTAGCAAAATATAGCCTATCCATGGATGTCAAGATGAGATTAGATTGGTGAAAGTTTGGACAGAATGATTGCATCATTTTCTCCCGCAGTGCTGCCTTTTTTTCTCCCCCTCTGCACGGCAGACAGGTAGGATGATCCAACAGCCTCTGAATGACAGGGGCTCAAAGCTACAGTATAACAACTTTTTTTAATCGGTCAATTGTGCCTGATTACATAGGCTATACATTTGTGGCCTTTTCCCCAAACTACTGATGGTTCTGTCATTCTGTGCTGTATACATTTCAGATCTGATGCTTGCAGTGCGCTATATAGGGGCAGAAATTTGACACGCGTCAAGTTTCGCTCCCTGTCCGTTTTGCACTTTAGGGAGAAGGGGACCAAGTTGTTTTACTTGCCTAATAGTGATGCGCGGGTCAGGTTTTTTTAAGGCCCGCCCCAACCCAACCCGTCATTGGAGCCAGCCCGCCCCGCCCGCCCCGTTAAAATATCTGAAAATTCCGAACCCAGCCCAACCCAGCAGCCCGCAACGGCCAATTTAATGTAATATGTCTCCGGACGCAGGAGGAGCACAGCAGAGCTTCCAAGGTGTGCAAAGTAGCTAATAACTCTGTCTCTCTCCCCCCTCTCCCTCACACACACACACACACACACACAGACACTCACATGCTGCCCTGCGCGACAACAGTTGTAGCCTAGGCCTGCTCTGGATGAGTTGCGCTGCTGCTTTCATGTCGGTCTTTCTTCAATTAATCCATGGTCTTCAGATAGCACGACCGACTACGCTTCCCCAAAGTGCGGATGGCGTGACCGCGCATTGTTTCAAATGGAGGTAGCAGGTAGAGGTAGGCACTAGGCAGGCTACAGAAACAGTTCTTATTCTTCCCCATTTATTTTAATTACCTCATGCGCTCTCAATTGGCCATGTTGCAGTAGTAGGCTAAACGTAGTAGTGCAGCAGGTGCGCACACGGCTTGCAGATACGGCCAGACTCGCTGTCTGATTTCTTTTAATTACCTCATGCGCACTCAATTGTTCACAGCCTACTCACGTTGCAGTAAAGTTGACAAATAGATCACAGTCGAGTCCATAACAGAAAATCTGCGGTGGCATTATATGGACACTTCAAATAATAATTACAGCGAATAATCCTTCCAAAATGTTTGTTTTGAGAGCACATAGGCTACCTCATTGAAGCGTTTCTTTACTCCATGTAGGCTATAGAGAGTGCAGCAGGAGTCTGTCTGATTGTGTGTACCTACATGTGAGAGAGTTAACGTCTTTAAGGTTAATTACTCTGCGTGTTTCATTGCTCTAAATTATTTGCTAATGTTGCTTTGTCACGTACTGAGCCTGCCCCGCCCGCACCCGCGATATTTTCATAATTTGCCAACCCAGCCCGCCTGCGGGGCGGCCCAGCCCGCGGGACCCGGCGGGCGCATCACTATTGCCTAACCAAAGTAGTTTTATTTGCGTTTAACAAAGTTTTCTAATTAACCGATTTTGTTTGAAATTTACGTTGAAATTGTAGACATAAAATGCCACATTCTAGAAATGTATTTGGCAGACGTTTTGTTTAAAATTTACATTGATATTGTACATATCCTGGTTTTCAGACATGTAAAATGCCAACATTTTATTCTGGCAATTGGGCTGCTGATGCTGGAGTTTGGGGGACGGTGAGGTCCATCTGGAACACAATGTGCCTTTTGCGAGGAGGCACTCGACCCCCGAGGATGAAAGAGCCCAGAGATGTGTTCAGACGGGCGGGATGCAGAGTGGAGCGGACAGGCTGAGGCTCCAGAGCTCTGACAGCTGCCCCAGATGAGAGGGGAGGGAGACGAAAGGAGCCAGGAAGAAAGGAGGAGTCGCCGAGGTACCTCGGCGAGATCAAAGTTGCTCTCATCAAGGACTTGTCTCTCCTTTCCTTTGACAGGGGCCACGAGGTGGGGGTGGTGGGTGGTGCTGGTGGTGGGTGGGTGGGGGGGAATGGTTGCAATGCAAAGTTAATGACAATGAGGACAGAGACACTGTAGAACTCCAGACAAAGACAAAAGTGGGGAGAGTAATCCTTTTACCTGTATGTTTGTGTGTTCGTGTGTGTGTGTGTGTGTGTGTGTGTGTGTGTGTGTGTGTGTGTGTGTGTGTGTGTGTGTGTGTGTGTGTGTGTGTTCCTGGGTGTGTCTGTGTGTGTGTACTAGTCATTGGGCTCAGCTACCCTCTGCTACACTAATCTCCCTATAATTCCTATAATTAATTTTCTATGCAATCTCTGTAAAAGGCGTATGCATTTGTAGGTAGAAGTAGGTGTACAGACACTCAGCCCTTAGTTGAAAGCATTGGAACAATATTTTTGTTTGTGTGTTTTCTCATTCAATTAATTCCAATCATTAAAGGAATAGTTCCAAAAAAGGCACACACACAAGAAAATTGCCATAAAATGACTCCAAGCAGGATAGTCGCAAGTGTTCTCAAGCCAATTGCAGTACGGGTCCCAAAGTTCAATATTTATTAGCTACTGTAATTACCTACCTTTTAATGAGACTTTCCAGTGACTGGCCCTTGTGATGAACGTGGCACGAGAAAGAAGCCACACCTCCCCGTCTCCCAGTGCCTGGAGAGCTGCTCAGTCATCAAACATGATCATTATGAAGTGAAAGGTTACAGAGGCCATCTGGGCCAACGTGACCTATTTCACTTCCTTCCTGTGCAGATGATGTCTCAGCATCCAGGAGTGTTAAAAAGGAGAGGAGATGCACAGGAGAGGGAGAGGAGCAGGGTGCAGTGTGTTTTGGCGCGCCTTTGTTTTGATACGCAAAACATCTGATTTTCTAGATTTACCACGCATAAACAGCTTGAGAAATTGACAATGACCTCCCTCGCTGGCACTGTGACCGCTGAATATTATGAGATGTAAATGTGAGCGTAAAGATGATGCTTTATGAATACTGCACACGGACAATGCATGTCCATGTAGAGCAAATCTATATTTGGTATGACCCAATGTAAATCTCTGTGCTTTAACTTTGTGCGCACCTTACATTTTCCACGGCTTTGCACAAATCTATAGCTATTTAGCATCGCAATACCAAAGACTCAGAGACAATAGACTAGACCTTGTGAAGAGGAACGTATGTGCAAAAAGGCAACCTTGATGGGGAGCGGTTTCTTTGATCGTGGATCAGAATCAAAATCAGCTTTTGGCCAAGTATGTACACATACAAGGAAATTGGCTCCGGTTCGCTTAAAGTCCCTGGAAACCAGAAATATTTTTTTATTATTTAGCATTTTGAGTTCATCACATCACAGGAACCTATGTTAATAAGCCACCAGCCAAATTTGAACGATGATGAATGTCGCAAAGTATATAAATTTAGGTTTGACAGTCATGGCAAAAGTCATGACAAACAATTAGATTTTAGAGTGTATTTTCTCCCGCGGACTGTGTGGGCGTGTCCCGTCTGCAGCAGGTCTTTTCCTCTCTCTCTCTCTCTCTCTCTCTCTCTCTCTCTCTCTCGGAGGAGACTGCTCGGAGGAGACCTCTCTCTCCGTTAACGGAGAGAGAGAGAGAGAAGGAGAGAGAGAGAGAAGGAAAGAGAGATGGAGTGTGTGTGTGTGTGTGTGTGTGTGTGTGTGTGTGTGTGTTCGCGCGTTGCTCGGTGAACACACTCGCCGCTGCGCTGCGAGTGCACAGCGCTACTGTGTGTGTCAGTGTGTGTGTGTGCGCGGGTGCGTGCATGCGTGTGTGTGATTCGATTAAATCTTATGACGTGATAAGATCATGCATTTTAGCACCGCGCGCTCCGCTCTCTTCAATGAGGAAATGGAAATCCAGACCTTGTAGAAAAGTGTCGATTTTTGGGGTTAGGGTTGAAAGTAATTCTCTCTCTTTTCTGAGGCACACAATTACTCACATAAGACCCTAAATTTAATAGTTAGAAGATTTTTGTGGATTTTGGTTCACAGGGACTTTAACTCTCAGTGTACTCATCTCTCACACAAAGGAAAAGAAAAGAAAAAGTAGGCTCAAGCTAAAACAAACAAGAATCACAAAGATAATTAAACATTAGCATTAACTACTATATACAATGCAATAATAATAATAAGTGTATGAAAGAACATCTATATTTTAAGTGTGTGTATGAAGGGAATATATGTACAGTATACAGTATATGGATATATACAGTTATAGGCAGTTATTGATATAGGCAGTATTAATATAGTTATTTACATGTTTAAATAAGCTACATGTATATACAATTTGGTCAGGTATTGCACAGTTATTTATGTGTATAAGTAAGCATCATGTAGGCCTATAAGCAATCAGGTAAGGTGTTGCACAGTTATTTGTGTATAAATATCGTAAGCAGGCCCGGTTCTACGGGGGTGCAAAAGCATGCATTGCACCCTTATTTTAATTGTCTGCATGCTCAGTTGAAAAGTAAAAAAAAAAAAAAAATTTTTTTTTTTTTTTTTTTTTTTAATAAATGCTACAGCTGCACACTTACTGTTTAAACTTGAATGATAGTTGTTGTTTTTCTTTGTTCTTTGATGTGATTTTATGGCTTTTTGGCACCTATATGTAACCTTTTAAGGTTGAGATAATTGTATTATCATTATATGGTCCAAATATTTCAGTAAAGCACTTGAAACACTTGAAATATTCTTACTTGGGTGGTATCATTCTACTTGAAATGATGGTCAAATGCATTATTTTTAGTAAAATAACATGTCAAATTTTTCGGGCGGCCGGCCTTTGGCCGGCCACCCGAGTGGGCCCGGCCTTCGGCCGGGCATCTGCACCCCTTCCTATCGAGGATGCACCCCTAGTCATCTTGTTCTGGAACCGGCCCTGATCGTAAGCTACATGTATAAACAATCAGGTCAGGTATTGCACCGTTATTTACGTGTATAAATAAGCTACATGCATAAACAATCAGGTCAGGTATTGCACCGTTATTTACATGTATAAATAAGCTACATGCATAAACAATCAGGTCAGGTATTGCACCGTTATTTACATGTATAAATAAGCTACATGTACAGTATAGACAATCAGGTCAGGTGTTGCACAGTTATTTACCGTTCAATGTGAACGAGGCTATTTCGGGGGGGGGGGGGGGGGGGTTTGGTGGGTAGGTGATACAGGTTATTGCACATTGGGTGTTCAAGCTTGCAAGGTGTCCAAGATGTGAGCGATAAGCGTGCTGCTACATGTGCAGGATAATGAACGTGCCGCTACATGTACAGTACAATGGAATCTGTCAGAGAAAAGGGTACGGGCAGTGCTTCTTTATAAACGTTACCCTGAAATGTGGAAACGGACTCCACCCCCCCTCACCCCCCGAGAAACCAGACTTTAGATATGAGCGAAAAAACTGGCATACACACTGCCAGTCAAACCTTTGGCCACACCACATTTTTCATTTTGACTATTTTGCGCATTTTAAAATGTGAGTAAAGACATCAAAACTCAGAAATAACAAACATGGAATTATGTAGTGACCAATTAAAGTGTTAAACAAACCCAAACTATTTTAGATTGTGTTGCCCCTCTTTGCCTTGATGGAAAGGCTAAGGCTTTGATAGGAAATTCAAACATAAGCATCAACATCACTATTTCTATTTGTTTAGAAACACATTCAAGTATTTCTGCATACGCCTTTAGATCAAAATGACTCTAAGATTAAGATCAGCTAGTCTGTATCCATTGGGAGTTGTGTGTGGAGTACAATCCAAAATGTTGAGTAATTTATGCTCTCTGCTGCCACAAGCTAACAGAGCAATGATTCAATGTCTGAAATGTAGCCTATTTGGGAGCTCACTTCCAGTTAGGAGACTTTGTGCCTGCTAGGGATACAGAAGCTATTTACTTTGGCGAGAGAGATTACTGCTTTGAGAGACGTTACGTATGCAAACTGGATATACAGTACTGTATGATAGAAATTCAACGGCAACTGAATCCAGTGAGCAGTATGTGACCTTGACTTACATATCCCATGACACACTATATGCACTGAATAACAGCCTGGGTTTATGATCAGGAGCTGGAGACCGCAGTGTAGCACGAAGCACCTGAGAAATACGAGAACCAATCGGACAACAGCATTTTCCATTAGCGCTCCATCAGTCCTCTGAGATGTGTTTAACAATGCTAACAACAGCTGACAGAAACTCTTAAGGTTGTGAGCTAAAAGTTCATTATTATCTCATTCCCCCTGGTGGCTGTGTCAGGATCTGACGGTCTCCTTTTCAACCTTTCCCGACCACGCCGTGCCGTGCTTTGAATGCTGAGCGAACCCCCACCGTCTGGATCATATTTGGAGCATATGGAGATTTTTTTATATGTTTTATACCAGGTCAAATATTGAACCATATTGACCTCATAGTCATACTATAGTATACTGTGGCCACAGAAGATACATTGAATGTTGCACGAACATTAAAAAATAAAATATCTTGAGTATGCCCTCATGCCATATAGTGAAATTTGTTGGTATTTGGCTAGAATATGACAAAATCTGTGGCATATGTCATCACTCTGACACCAGAAATGTGATGTGTGGCATTCAAAATACGGCATCAGTCATATCGGGAAAATATCTTAACTCCATTTTCTGATAGTATCAAAGTGGTCCCAATCCGGAGAGAAGATACACAGATATGACATCTTACAATGCTGTGATCAGTACTGTATGCAACACACATTTCATCATATATGGGTCATAGTTTGAAATATCCATCTCCCGTTTCTGGGGTATTTTGCACAGTGGGATCTGTAATTGGGATGGGAGCGTGTTTGAAGTATCAACAACAGTTTCATTGGCTGACAGATGTGTCTGTTGTCCTTAGGATCATTAGGAGAGTGCAGAGAAACAGTGATCCATGACCACCTCAGTGATATCATCACGCCTTTCCCCCCTGATGAAGCGGACGCCATCTCTCATAGGCGTATTCGCTCACTTACAGTACGTATTCTTTTGATGGAGAGGAATTCATAGCTGTGAATCATTCTCTCCATAATCACCTTGTCTCCATTGAAATAGATTGCAATTTGATTGGCACGTTATTCCAAAGGTCACAGGAAGCCTACACTCACTGCAGATTTGTGGATGGAGCGAAAGCATTTATCTCTCAAGAAACGTCTACTACAGTATAATGCATTTGACCTCAACAACGTAGAATGAAGATACCCAGATATATGTCATGTTGGAATTAAGACCTATATTGTATATTATACTGATCATTTTCTAATTAAAAACAGGCAGAGCAATCAAAATGGGCTTAGGACTGTTCAGGAGGCTGTCACTGCTATTATCTTTAAAGTTTAGGAAAAGCAGTATAGCAGTATCAAAACGCATAATGATGAGACATTTACCAGGAATAGGCCAACATACGTAGATTAGATATAGTACATGTTATGCAGTGCGGTTTCTTCTAACCATTCAGTAGTGGTGCAAATTAGTCCAACAACACTCAATGTTCAGAGGATATACCCATGAATAAGTATGCAACGAAGATCCGTTTCAATTATTCAACTAACCTGGATTATCGTAAAAAATGGGAACAAAACAAGAAAAGGAATTGAACCTCTGCCAAAAATTACACTCCCAAATATCCCAAATAAGTACTTTAATGACATTCAATAATCATGCACACACACACACAGACACACACACACACAAACAATTACAAACTTGCAAACACTGTTGCAAAGCAAACACAAATGGTAAAATTACAACACTGAGCACTGGCAGACAAACAATACAAAGAGTTTATATATGGGGGAGCTCATCACTCATATCCTTAAAATGATTTCCACAATTTATGAAGATTAAGCAGAGGCTGCTAATTTCCCCAAAGGGGAGAGAGCTATCAACCCTAATGATTGCTGGCGGCAGAAAATACAGGTGCATTTGTTTTCATTTTATTATTCCTCATTGTTGAATAATTAAGAGCTATTGTTATTTCTTGGCCACCCACTGTAATGGTAGCAATAATTCATATTATGCTGATTAACATGGTGACAGAGGGGGCGTAATGCATTGCAAATGGCACATCCCCTTCGCCCCCTCCCCCCCCCAGCATCAGATGTATTACGTTAAGTCAATGGTGAACTGTGGCATATTTTCACAATGAGGTGACATGTCTGAGAAAAAGGTCTGAATTAGCTTCTATAGTAAGGCAGATTACCCTCCTCTCAGAATTCTAATTATTCTGCCAAGACCACCAAAGCATGTCTGTAATACACTAATAAGTATTCTCTGCATCTAGATCATTTGCAAGGCGATTGCTCATCAGCTACCTCCCCAGAGACTATCTGTGTGTGTGTGTGTGTGTGTGTGTGTGTGTGTGTGTGTGTGTGTGTGTGTGTGTGTGTGTGTGTGTGTGTGTGTGTGTGTGTGTGTGTGTGTGTGTGTGTGTGTGTGTGTGCGCGCGCGCGCGTGTGTGTGTGTGTGCGTGTGTGTGTGTGTGTGTCTGTATACCGTACCGCCTCTATCGCAGTAATTTTACTACGTGAGCGGCTTGTTAATGGAGTGTGTGATTACCAGGCTGACAGCGCTGTGTATCCAAGCTTCTATCAGGTAACAGACTTCAGGGCCGGGACATGCGCCCCCACCCCCATGCCACTCAAGTCTGAGTGCAGGAAGTTCGTCCCAATTACCCAGAACGCACTGCTCTCTGCCTGTTGTCAGGAGCAGTGACAAGGCTGCAGCCTGGCTTTGACGTGGTGTTTCCTCTCTCTCTCTCTCTCTCTCTCTCTCTCTCTCTCTCTCTCTCCCTCTCCTCCCAGCTTGATGGTAGCTAGTGCTAGTCACACAATGGTCTACTTGATGCTTTTCTTTAACCCCCCCCCCCGCAATCTCAACACATTAAATAGACACGCTGCCCACCATTCACGCCGGAGCGGGGTCACCGTGCACTTCGTCTCTTACAGCGTAGAAATGTAAAATGCACAAATCGAATTATTGGAATGTTTCCATTTGGGATATTTTAATTAGACTTGTGTTATCTGCATTTCCTGGAAAGTGTGTGGAAATTCATTTTGCGTCGGTGCGGCATCCGCCACGGAAGCTTATTAATCAAGTGGAAAAACTCGACGTGATATGAGAGAATTTCATTTGACCTTTTCTGGGCGTAAGTGGGTCTTGAATGATAAGTTCTCATGAAAGAGCATACATTACATCAATAGATATTCCACCGCTGTTTGTTGCCATGGTTAGGAGATAGCGGAGGGTGACTGCAGAATACTGATTAGCCATCGGCTGATTAAACCTCAAACGTCCCTCACGGTTTGTGTCCAGATGAATCTGAGCTGAGGCAGCATGCGCTTTGGATGAAGCTGTAAAGACTGACATACATTAGAATTCATAGATACAGAGCGCAGTCACACGGGAGTCACCCTTTACAGTATATCGACCCTGCTTTTCCATACATGTAGAAATCTCAAGAAAAACAGTGCTTGCCTTAAAGCCAAGGTTGTTGTCCGTCACGCTATTCTGTTTGTGTTCTTAAATATTACATAGTTTTCAATACATCTTTGTCTTTTCTGTTCTTCAGCTGTGTAATTCCGGGTTTCCCACCAATGACGGTTTCCAAATTGCCTTCCATTTAGGTGTTGCACTGCCGTCCCGGGGCCCTCATGAATGTTTTGGTGGCACCTGTGTTTGCCCTGCCTTTCAGACAGAAAATGGCTGCTGTGAAAAGGGTCTGTAGCTACAGCAGAGAGGGCGCTGTTTCCCTCCTGGGAAGCCAAAGAACAGCAACAGCTCAGACATTCGAACACGAAAATGTTATTTTTCAGACAGACAAATGAGGAGAAAATTTACTTTGTTCAAGCCCTGTCTCTGTCTCAGCAACACACTCAGTTTGTTGATGTAGTATCTGTTTGGAATATTTTTTAAGTGAACATCTTAGTTACAACTAGATTAAGCTAACAAGGGACAGCTTTGTGTTTATATGTGGTGTGTGTGTGTGTGTGTGTGTGTGTGTGTGTGTGTGTGTGTGTGTGTGCGTGTGCGTGTGCGTGTGCGTGTGTGTGTGTGTGTGTGTGTAGAGTTTGGGAACTCACGATCTCTAGCTCAAGTGATACAGTACTGACAGCCAGAGAGAGAGAGACAGACATACAGGAGGAGCGGCACAGCCAAAGAGGGAGAGAGAGAGACATACAGTAGAGGAGGAGCAGGACAGCCAGAGAGAGAGAGACATTATCAAAAGCTGTTCAATTGGGTGCACGCATTTCATTACTGGGGAGCGGATCTCTAAAAATGTCTCTTAAAGTCTGTGTGTGTGTGTGTGTGTGTGTGTGTGTGTGTGTGTGTGTGTGTGTGTGTGTGTAAGAGTGTGGTGATGATGCGAGTGCTGACCTAGCAAGCTCACTTGAGCTAGAGATCGTGAGTTCCCAAACTTCCACAGCACTCGCATCATCACCACACTCTTACCACAACACTTGAAGGGGACCGGCAGGGCAGAGTACCATTTCTTATTATTGGCGGGGGCTGGAGTGGGGTGTCTCTATTTAAAGGTCTCTGATAAAAAACCCTCGGTATTGAAAACTACACAAACAGCCTGTTGGGATGGACAACCATGGCTTTAAGGCAAGTAGTGTTTTGTATGGAGAAGTAGGCTTGATATAAAGGGAGGTGTCAGTGGATTTTCCCCCTGCAGATCTGAGACTGCATTGAGACTCAAGCTTAGTCTCTGTTGAGGCTACACTTTTGCCTTTTACACTTTTCTTTTGCCCAGTTTTTCTGTGTGGCAGCTTATAAAAGCAGCTCGGTACAGGGTTCAGCTTTTAGTCATTCAACAAAGTTGGCTGGGAGGTTATGTTTTCGCCCTGTTTGTATATCTCAAAAAGTTATGAACAGATTTGCACAAAAGCGGAGGTATGCACTCTACTGAGTGCCCTATAGTTTATTAATGCTTTATAATGACCAGTATGGCCTCACTAAAAATCATCTGGAAAATGTATCATATTCATGTAGAAAATATAAAAGCAAAACCTTTTTTTTCTTTTCTTGAGTTGCATGATAAGTGCAGATCAAAGTCCAACAGCTGCATTTTTCCTCATCGTCTCAGTGCGCCTCCTAATCTCCTATTTCCTTTTCCAATTGCCTTTCTTTCTTGAAGTAGGCCATCATATCACTTTCCCTGACCTGGCTGTGTCTGCTCTTTTCCCCCTACAGAGACACTGTGAGGAGCCCATATTGCCTTGGACCACAGCCAGCTGCGTGAGGAGGTACGGTATGCTTCACTGACCTCAGCCTGCCGTCCGTTTGTCAAATCGCTGCTCACTCAGTCAGGGATGCAGAGCCCATTTCTGCTTTGAAAAAAGGGCCTGTTTCATAATAGGTAGAGATGGAGGTGTTTTACAGCGGGGCGGAGAAAAGCTAGAAGAGATGGACTAAGACAGAAGCTCGGACACAAGCAATTGTTGCCTCTGTGGTTCACTGCTTGGATCTTGCTGTTTGATGGAGCAAAGGCATTATCAGCCTCACATGCCTTTTATAGGCTGTCGCATTCTCTTTGCCGTTTGCAGCAATCATTAGATGGAAAATACGCTGTCCCAGTAGTCCATGTAATCCGCTCTCTCTTCCTCTCTGCTATCTAACAAAACAATGAGAAGAACACACTCTATAAGTTTCCTCTTCAACCTCATTTTAAATAGACATGATGGAAGTTGCTGTTGACGAAATCTTTTCAAAGTCTTTCTTGCCTCATATGTGACACGGACTGGTAATTTGAGTACAAAGTGGGCCGAGGTCATTTTTCATTTTTCATTTGGTTTGTATTGGTTTGTCTATACTGTTGATGTGACCTCTGCATTGCATACTTGCATTAAGTCAAATTCCTTGTTCCTTTCCTTTACCTTTGATTACTTACTGTGGTTCTTAAAGCTCCATTCAGCAAGTTTTCCAAGTTTTGCTATTGGAGAAACTGCGCCCTCTGTGTAAAATAGTATCGATAACGATATCGCCGTTCAAAGTCAACAAAACACAGCGCCAGAAAGCTCTATGTACATGTTGTGACATCGGGTACTCACCACATGATGAAATAATAATCCATAGTTCCGTGAAACATCATTTTCATAGCAAATCCGAATCGAGTTACTTCCTGGTTTCCAAGAACACAACGCTGCCGCTGTAGAGCGCATGTGTGCATCTTGCCACGGGACGTGGCAGACAAACTGCTTAGTCCCAGGGCTGGCCAATGGAGGGCGGTGTGGGATAAATAAAGGCCTGACTCTCCCTATTACAAGTCAATCTACCATGTCCTATGATTAAAAAGCTCTTATATTACAGTAAAAAAATGTCAAAAATCTTACTGATTGGGGCTTTAAAGAGAATCTTGAATCTTGAATAGTCTGCTTGTATGCATTGAAAACTCCCCGGCTGCTATCTGCATTTGACGATAATGAGTGCATTTGCGTGCATGTTAATGTTCTGATGTTGATATTTTGAGTTCCTTCTCCATTTAACGTGGTAATCCGTGCTTTGTTTGATTGTGGTGCTAAGCCGTCATTGTTGTGGTGTTTCTGCACTGGATTAGACCGTAGACACAAATCATATGGACGTATTTATTCCATTACATTTCTTCTCCCTGGCGGAGTTCAAACATTGGCCGTCACCATCTTGATTTTTGTCAGCAGAGTGGGAGGGAATGGGTTGAGTCCTTCCGCACCTCACGTGAGATGGGAGTTTCCCAGAGCCGCAGCTCCGCCTGCTATTGGTCCGTGATCGGCAAGCTGCGCGATCACTGGATCCCTTTTCTATCATCTACTTTACTCCAAACGAGCGAGTTATATAAAAAATGACCCCCCCCTACAGTTGTTATGAAAAGGTGAAATTAGCTATATAGACTAAAACCGTGTTTTGCCCCTAACTGGAAAGATGTTTAATCCTGTTACAAAGTCCACTGGATTAGACCAGCCTGATCTAATGAGATTTCACCAAACGGGTGTGATGTATGTACTGTAGTATGATCAATGCGTTTAAAACAGGTGTGATGTCTCATTGTCTCGTCTGTACTGTAGTATGATCGATGCGTTTGAAACAGGTGTAATGTCTCATTGTCTCGTCTGTTCTGTAGTATGATCGATGCGTTTGAAACAGGTGTGATGTCTGTACTGTAGTATGATCGATGTGTTTGAAACAGGTGTGATATCTGTACTGTAGTATGATCGATGTGTTTGAAACAGGTGTGATATCTGTACTGTAGTATGATCGATGTGTTTGAAACGGGTGTGATGTCTGTACTGTAGTATGATCGATGTGTTTGAAACAGGTGTGATTTCTGTACTGTAGTATGATCGATGTGTTTGAAACAGGTGTGATTTCTGTACTGTAGTATGATCGATGTGTTTGAAACAGGTGTGATCTCTGTACTGTAGTATGATCGATGTGTTTGAAACAGGTGTGATGTCTGTACTGTAGTATGATCGATGTGTTTGAAACAGGTGTGATGTCTGTACTGTAGTATGATCGATGTGTTTGAAACAGGTGTGATGTCTGTACTGTAGTATGATCGATGCGTTTGAAACAGGTGTGATCTCTGTACTGTAGTATGATCGATGCGTTTGAAACAGGTGTGATCTCTGTACTGTAGTATGATCGATGCGTTTGAAACAGGTGTGATCTCTGTACTGTAGTATGATCGATGTGTTTGAAACAGGTGTGATCTCTGTACTGTAGTATGATCAATGTGTTTGAAACGGGTGTGATTCTCATTGTCTTGTCTGTACTATAGTATGATCAATGCGTTTGAAAAGTGAGAGGAATATCTTTCCCCGTCATGAAAGGGTTATGTGGAGGAGAGAGGAGAAGGAACAGGCAGCAGTTTGACATTGAAATTGCAGGATGGAACATGACAGTATCGACGTCAGGGTGATGGATGGCTGGGTACATTCGCTTCAAGTCAGATGACCCAGGTTCAAATCTCAGCTCATGTGGAGAATTCTTTTATAGCATTATATGAAATTTTCATTTTCTTAAGTTTTTCTTAACCATGACCAACACCTTAAAGAAATTCCTGGACAGTAGTTACTTAAACTTACAGGTATAGTTGAAGTTGAAAGTTTACATACGTAGGTTGAAGTCATTAAAGCTAATTTTTTAACCACTACACAGATTTCATGTTAAACTATAATGTAGTTTGGCAATTCGGTTAGGACATCTGCTTTGTGCAAGGAATTTTTCCAACACTTATTTACAGGAAGTAGAGAAAATCCCGCAAGACACTGACTTTACTGGTAAACTCTTTATTAGAAGATAAATAGGGAAAACAACGTTTCGGTGCTAGATCTTCATCAGGTTTTAAAAGACTGACTCATGTCAGTGAGGTATGGCCACACCCTGAAAATTGCTCAGGTGAGCTTGATTAGGGAACAGTGGATGTGGCTAGATGAAAACATTATAGCATACATACAGCCAACAACAACAACAATAATTAACAATAAATAGATAACCTTTTCAGAGTATACATGTAGAAAAAATTCCATCAATACATATCACATGGATAAAATTCCAAATTGGATGTAACATTATAGCCTATAGCCAACAACAACAATAATTCACAATAAATAGAGTACATATCACTCAGGGAAAGTTGCAAGGTCAATCCACAGATTACACCATCACAGTAAGTAACATCTCATCATTAAGACCCTTAGGAGCTAAAGTCTGCAAAGTGAAAATCCAATAAACTTCTCTTCTTTTCAAAAGCAGATCCATGTCACCACCTCTAGGTGGCATCATTAAAATGGACCGAAACAGGATAATTTCTGTCATTACGGCGTATCGTGCTCTTGTGTTCACTAATTCTCAGCTTTAGGGTGCTAATGCTAACACTTATTTACAGACAAATTATTTCACTTATAATTCACTATATCACAATTACAGTGGGTCAGAAGTTTAGATACACTATGCTGACTGTGCCCAGGGGTGTAGTGGTAAACTATCCAATGTGACTAGTTTCCCCACCTTGTTTCCTCTCATTGATTGATACAGGTGATCTGAAAATAAGTGAATAAACTATCTGCCTCATTTCAAAGATTTGGTTATTGGTAAACTGCGTTTTCTTGCGTTTACCCTCCACTACGCCCCTGACTGTGCCTTTAAACAGCTTGGAAAATGCTAGAAAATTATGTCAGGGCTTTAGAAGCTTTTGATGTCATTTGAGTTCATTGGAGGTGTACCTAACCTGTGGAAGGATTAGGGTTTTAATGACTTCAAGCCAAGTGTATGTAAACCTCCAACTTCAAATATAACTACATTAAAGCAGCTACGAGCAACTTTTTCGATTGTTATTAAACAGTCTAAATTTAATATCAATGCATCACATCTTACCTCTAATAGTAGACGAGACCAACGCAGAGTAGTCTCGCTTGAACCCAGAGTGAATCGGCCAGTGTTAGTCTGTCTGTGGCCAGGGCAGATCAGGAAGTGAAATTAAACGGTTTGCAGCAGCCACTTCGGCCATAACCACAAAATAACTTCCAAAAAACCTGTTAGAATATAACGAGAGATGTTCGCAAGAGTATGCATGGCGTTCACATTGTTTATGCTATGTTGCTAGGCAGCGCAAACGGGGTAGGCAGGCAGCTGCGTTTCACTTCCGCGTTTCACTTCCGGGTTTATCCGGTCCGGCGGTAAGGAGAGAGAGAGAGAGCCCCCTGTTGACGCGAGTTTAGACAGACACAGACTTAATAATCATCTAAGGGAGCAATCTCCAATTCACATGGCTTTGGTCTCAGCTACTATTATAGGTAAGATGTGATGCATCAATATTGTAATTATACTGTTTAATAACAATCGAAAAAGTTGCTCGTAGCTGCTTTAATAGCATGTCCATTTCATGCTGTTGCAACATAGTAAAGTCTAACTTTGAAAATATTTTCAAAGAGGTGGAACGTGACATAGCCATTATGGACAAAACTGCTGGCTTCTTTGCAGACTAGGGTTGCTTCCATTAAAATGAATGTGCTGCCACGTATACATTTTGTGAGCATGATGATTCTGCTGCCTCCTCCAGAGGGATATTGGAAAAAGGTTGACACATTACTACAGAAATATATTTGGGATGGCAAACATCCCAAAATTAAATTTTCTACCCTACAAAGACCAAAAGGGGAGAGGGGCTTAGCCTTCCCAAATTTTTTGTTATACCATCAGTCTTTCCAGTTACGTCCACTCAAGACATGGTTTGAGGACTCTCCCCAAGCTGCTTGGAGAGACATTGAAGACATTAGTATCACCATTCAAACTTGAAGATGTACAGTATGTTACGTTTTGGTCCAATTATTTCGACCACAATAAGAAACCTCAGGATGGTTGAAAAGTACCTGGGAGGTAACTGGAAATGGCACATGAATACCCCCTTGTGGTGGAACAGAAATATTAGGTCAGGGAACAAGCCTTTTGAATCAACGGCATGGTCTTCAAAAGGGGTGGATCATTTGGGAGATATATGTAATTCAAGTGGCCTTATTAGCTTTGAAGAATTGTGCACCATGTTTGATCTACCAAGGACATCTTTTTTCCTATATCTTCAATTACGGAGTGCACTCCGTGCTTGTGGACTCCCATGGACTACAGGACTACAAATACACCCAATCGAGAGTTGGGTGACCACACTGTCCATCAGAGGACTTGTGTAAGCCATATATTCACAACTTCAACATCGAACACAGAAGGATCTGCCATTGACTAAAACTTGGAGCAGGGGCCTGGCCAGGGAGGAAGGGGACATAAATTGGGAAAACGTCTGGGAGAACATATTTCACTCATCAAAGAACCCCAACCATCAATTAATCCACTTTAAGCTGTGTCGGAGAGCCTACCATACACCACTCGCAAGATTTCATATGAAACTGGTAGCCAGCCCTAACTGTGATTTGTGCTCTCTCAATACACCTGGTACGTTTAAACACATGATATGGGACTGCCCAGAGGTCTATGACTTTTGGAAGAAAGTGACATCAATTCTATCCGATATGATTGACACGCCTATACCGCTCGAACCAATCCTTCTTTTACTTAATGATGATTCACACATTGTATTGAGTGAGAGACAACGCAAGTTATGGCTCGCGGGGTTAACTGCAGCTAAAAAGATAAGAATGTATTTGTATTTGTAAACTGTATAATGAAAATTGTTGTTGACCTGCAATAAAAAACAATTGATCACAACAAAAATTCATCACTTTTTGCAGCAGAGGATTTGACCCGGTGAAGACCTACCAGACACTGGGTGTTTTGCGATCGCGCTGAATCTTTCGGGAAGTGTAAAGAGCACCCCTGTGGGGTGAACTCACACTACAGTTGAAATACTGTGTGCACGTTACCGCAGCTGTTTAAAACATGGCAAAAGAAAACACAAATCCAGACTCTCCATCCTCTCAATTTCTCTCCCCTCACTATGCGCTGTTCTGAGTGGATGCCATGATAATGAGGCATTGCTCTGATTGGCTGCCTGATCGGCTGGATGTGAGGTGCAGATACGGCAAAACTCCAAAACCAACATGGCGGCTCCTTCTCTGACAGAACATGTAAAACCAAATTGCAAATATGCAAATTGCTACCATTGTGACATCACAATGGGAGCCAAATTTAAACAACTTTTAAAAGCGCATGTTTTTCCAAGCAGGAGGCTAGGACAGCAATGCAGAGGCATTCACTTTTCACATTCTGTGGGTTGTTAGGTTGACGGATGACTAAAGTATATATGTCAACTGGGCCCGGTGCCTCGGTGTCTGCGATTGCCCGTGGATACATGAACCGTTAGCATACGTACAGTCCTGTATGTCAGGCTCTCCTCGCAAACCAGAGTTCAAATCTCCTTCATGCGCCGACGTCCTCAGAGCCACAGGCAGCCACTTGGTGGAAAGGTCATGTCCCATGTTGAGCAGCGAATGTATATTACCCCTTTAATTAAGAGATGCCATACTGTTCACAAGACATTATGAGCATCAGAGATTGCTGCTTACGCCCACACACCTAATCACCACTCAGCACTAACATTTTGCCAAATTAATAACTGAATCATTTTACGAATCTGCATATAATTTGCATTTTCTAGCCCTTAAGTGTATTTCGGCATGATGTCATTTGTAATTGTGGCAATTCCGCAGCCAGGCGCATTGTTTTCCCAGCCAGTTATGATATTCAAAGCGCTAATCACAAATAAGCACCGCTGATATCATTGCGGTTACTAAACTCCATCAATGCTTTGAGAAGGAAGGAGATTCAGGAGTGGTACCGTAGCCTAATTAAAATAGCACAGTTACTGTAGTGATGAGGATGGAAACGCATCCGCTGCCAGTGGATGATAGTCATCTTTAATGGAGTTGTTCTGCCTGCCAGCACTGTCACAAAGAAAGCTATCCAAACAGTGCTTCAAAGCCATTTCTAATCACATGATAGCCCAAAGGGATGATTGAAGCTCCCGCATGAGTGATAACCTCATGGTGAAAAATTGAGTGAAAGCTGCATCCTAACAGCCCCCGAATAATGATAGATAGATGAATAAATAAATAAATAAATAAATAAAATAAAACACACATGAAGAAAATGATTGAATCAGTTGATAGGTCTTGGGGAGGAAGATTCTGCATCTGGGAGGCAATCCAGCCTTCTTTGACCTATTTCTCTCCCTCACTAAATCGGGACAGGGTGGTGGTGGTTATGGAGATGTAGCTACAAACATTTAAAAGGAAGTCCATTTACCACACTGATGCAGCGCTGTCATTTATAACACCAACTCCGAGCAAGACCCGCCCTGTAAATATTCACTCAGCCCTTGAGATCATTTGTGTGACAAGCCCAATGATTCCGTAGTTTTCTTTGGGGTTTAGTGGAATTGAAAGCATACAAAGGCGCAGTAATGAATGATAGTTATTAGAGAGTTTGAGTAAAGCACCCTCTTGACACAGATTCACATGTAAGACTGTAATGTGCTGCTATACCTAATTGAACTTTCTTTATGGCTCTGGTTCTCACTGGGGGGAAATATGAGCCCCATGTGTCAAACTTGAGGGCCACATTGGTGTCTTACCAAGGGTCTAATGCATACATCATACAGTACAGATTGTTTATTTCATACATCATAACTCATACAGTACAGACTGTTTATTTCACAATTATTAAGTCATTTTAGCATGTAACTCATTCTTGTTTTGATGTCGTTAACAAACTCTAAATATTGGTTTGGATTTCACTGTAATGCTGGATATCAAATTTTAATGAATTTCAATAATAAATGAATTCATTTCTTAGCCAGCTCAGGCATTAGTCTGGCGCCACAGTGACGGGCTAATTGAACGGTACGTAGCGGCGATCCAGCTGCAGGCTATATTTGCATAGCTTCATGATAATTTTTCAATGACACGTCAGCAGGCGCTTTATCATGTCTCAGGACCAATTTCTCCATCTTTTCCTCCTATGAATACATTATAGCAGCGAGCCATACATCTTCCCTAGCTGTCCTCACACTGAGTGCTCGCTCCCAATGAAGTGGGGGGTGGGGGGGGGGGGCAGTTTGTCATGCACCGTTTCCCTGCGCTCCGTCTGCGGCGCCACCCCAGTCCACCCGCTGTGAGTTATTGGCCCTGGGCCCAGCCAATCGCCATCGAGTTATCGACTTATTTGATGGCGTGTTGAGATATTGGGGAGTATAATGCTTAATGGAGTCGTGAAGGAGCCTCTGAAATTATCATGCCCCTCTGCCCATCCCCCCCCCCCCCCCCCCCCATATGCATTGTAACTCATTAGTCGATTTCCCTGGATCAATCAGAGTAGAGTTATCGCGGGTCATTAAGAACGTAAACCCTAAATGTTGTCCTCTGGGGGAAATCCATTGTGGCGCAGTGGGAGGTGAAAAGCTGATGATTGCGGAGGGGGGTCTTGAGGCACTTAGTACCACAACAATGGCAGTTATGTTGCTTACATTCGTCGAATCGCAGGCAGATTTACACACAGGACACACACACACACACACAGAAAGCGAGAGCGAGAAAGACTTGAGCAATTTAGAAGCAATGATAAAGCTATTAAGCTGTTACGGTACGGTTGACTCACTCACTGATTGGCACTGTTTGGCATTATTCCACTTCAAAAGGTCTATTTGTGGGGCGCTGTTGAGCTAGAGATGGAGTAGGACGCATGTGGTTTGAGCTCCTGCCGAACTTCTACTTTATTTAAAATTAAGAAGCGCCCTGTATTACAAGACACTGAGAACTCGGCTCCGAACGCGTTCCTAACGTTAAACTACAGTCTATATGTAGCCGGATGGCCTCAAATGCATATGACCTGCGTAAATATTCATATAAATCAAGCAATAAGTCTACTAGGCCTGACGAAGCCCCGACCTCGAGTTTCGCCAACACGCCAGCCAAGCCAGCCAAGACGACCCCGCCTCCGCCAGAGGAAAGGCCAAAGATGGACGCTGAAACCATGAAAAGAGACATTCTCCTCTCGCTAAAAGCGGACATCTCAGAGGTGATAAAGTCAGAACTGAAGAATGCACTTGCAGAAGACTTCAACTCCCTCAAAAGCGAGATGCAAGCGGTTCAAGTAGAAATAAAAAATAACACGATGGCGATTCACTCCGAGATCGATACAATGAAGACTACAATCAAAGACGTGGAAGGCGGATTAACTACGTGCTCAAACGAGGTGACAGCTTTGCAGACTACGGTATCCGACTTGAAAGCAGAGATGACGGGGCTTCGGGAGAAATGTGAGGATATGGAAGGGAGAATGAGAAGATGCAACATCAGGATCCTGGGGGTGGCCGAGACGAACGGATCAAGCGACACCGCGGCGGTCTCAAAGCTGCTGAAAGAAGCGCTACACCTGGATAAAGACGTGCTTGTGGACCGCTCACACAGGAGCTCGGGACCGAAGAGATCAGATGGGAAACCACGCGTCATCATTGCTAAGCTCCACTACTATCAGGACTGTGTCGAGGTACTGAGCCGTGCGCGCACTCGTGCCCCACTCCGAGTCAGCGGGGACATAATTGCCATCTTCCCGGATTACACTACAAATGTCGCCAAAGCCAGAGCTGCGTTCACGGAGGTGAGGAAGCTGCTGAGTAACCGCCAGGGTGTCCGGTATGGCATACTGTTCCCAGCCAGACTGCGCATTACGCACAATGGAGAGGAGAAGGAATTCACAGATGCAGTCAAAGCGATGGCATACGTTAAGAAGAAGATTGTCCCTTAAAGGAGAGGTCTGAGCGTGAGTATGAATGAGGGACTACGTTAAGAAGAAAGCAGAGGTCTGAGTGCGAGTATGAATGAGGGACTACGTTAAGAAGAAGATTGTCACTTAAAGCAGAGGTCTGAGTGTGAGTATGAATGAGGGACTACGTTAAGAAGAAGACTGTCACTTAAAGCAGAGGTCTGAGTGTGAGTATGAATGAGGGACTACGTTAAGAAGAAGATTGTCACTTAAAGCAGAGTGTGAGTATGAATGAGGGACTACGTTAAGAGGAAGATTGTCACTTAAAGCAGAGGTCTGAGTGTGAGTATGAATGAGGGACTGATTTTTAGTTTGACTACAGTATTCAAAGTCAAAGCCTGCCCCATTGGAAAAAAAAATAATAATAAAAAAAAAAATAAGAAAAAAATCTGGTAATATGGGGAATTAACCTAAGCAGTGGAATGTTTTACCGTTTTTTGTTTTGTTTTGTTTTTTCTGTTCCTCTGACATATAGGGTAGGCTATATAGTTGTTTGTTTAAATATGATACTGTTAGTGTTAATGCTGCCACAGTTAGATTGGTTTTAATGCTTTTCTTCTTAAGGCATTTTTTATTTTATTTTGATTGTCCCTTTAAACAGAGGTCTGGATGTGGATGTGAATGAGAGACTGAGGTTTACTTATGCAACGTTTAAAGTCAAAGCCTACTCCATTGAGACAACATTTCTCTGGTAATATGGTAAATTAGCCTAAGCAGTGGAATGTTTTCTACTGTTTTTTTTTTTTGTTGTTGTTTGTTTTCTCTTTCCCTCTGACATGGGGTAGGCTATTTGCTTGTTTAAATATGATACTACTGTCATTACCAATGCCGAAACAGTTAATTTGTTTCTTTTTTCTTTTTAAGGCAATTCTTTGTTATGGAGGTCCTAATACAATAGCAGTAATGTTCTTATCAAGGGCTTTAATGCCCGGTTACATTTAAAAACTAACTCGGATGTGACAAATTATCTCAGTTTTTGTTGTAGCTACCAGATTTTCAGTGGTGTAATTCCATATCATGACGCGCTATCTGAATCATTTTCATATACAGTAGGGGGGTTGGTGGGAGTTTGAGCAGTGGGCTCTATATAGTTCCCCAAAACTAGTTTTACCTGCAGCTTATGGGTAGGAAGATAAGCTTAGGTCATGTCTCTGTCTTGTTTTTCTATTATTTTTACTCTCGCTCTCATTTTATTTATACTTTTTCTCTCTCCACTCATTCTGTTTACCTTCAAGTCATCATGTGCAATTCTACACTCAAGTCAATATGCTGTCTTACTATGCAACTGTAATGGATTTACTAATATATATGACTTGTCAGCTGAACCAGGTCAATGTGTTCCACTACTATTTAAATACCAGTAATAGTTATGACAGATAATCCAATTATGCCAACACAAGATGGTCTAAATGATGGTGGAAGTAGAGGTCTTACATTAGCCAGCTGGAACGTGCGTGGTCTGAATAGTCCGATCAAAAGAGGGAAGGTTTTGGCTCATCTCAAGTCACTATCACCGGACATAATATTCTTACAGGAAACACATTTGAAAAATGACTCTCATACCAGGTTACGATGTAAATGGATAGGAAATATATATCACTCATCATTCCCTGCTAGAGCTAGGGGTACAGCAATTATGATACGGAAGAATATTCCCTTCATTCATGGCACCACAATATCCGATAAAGAAGGCCGCTATCTGATTGTAACTGGGGAAGTATACTCTACGCCTCTCACTTTATTGAACATATATGCACCCAATGTAGACAGCCCTTCATTCTTTAAAAAAGTGATGTCTCTCATACCAGATATGTCCCAAACAAATCTCATAATTGGAGGGGATTTCAACTGCATTTTGGATCCATACCTTGACAGGTCCTCTACTCGTAGAATGGAGAAAAGTAACTCAAGTATCTTCCTTAATACTTTCATCAATAATACTAACATGGCTGATGTCTGGAGAATTGCAAATCCAACTGGTAGAGAATACTCTTTTTACTCAGCAGCACATAACTCATACACCAGGATAGATTATTTTCTCATTGATGCAAAACTGATGCCATATGCCACAAATGCAAAATATCATAACATCGTGATCTCAGATCACAGCCCTCTCACCTGCACTTTAGCTATTCAGAATATGGTGAGACCACAAATGAGCTGGAGATTAAATCCTATCTTGCTAACCGAAAAAGAGTTCTGTGAATATCTAAAAGCTCAAATATCCTTTTATTTTGAAACTAATGACAATGCAGAGACTTCTCCTGCTATACTTTGGGAGGCATTTAAAGCCTTCATTAGAGGCTCTATTATTTCATTTGAAGCATTCAGAAGGAAGAAGAATAAAGCCAGATTACTAGAAATAGACAAACAAATTAGTATGCTAGATAAAGAGAATGCTCAAACACCAACTGTCGATTTACATAAAAGAATATCATCCCTAAAGTATGAATATAACAAGATACTCTCAGCAAAAGTTAGTAAAGCTTTTTTATACACCAAACAGAAGTATTTTGAGTTTAGTGACAAACCACATAGACTCTTAGCGCGGCAACTTAGGAAACAGCAAAATGATCGCACAATACACAAAATTAAATCAGATAAAGGGGAGGTTCTGATTAAACCTAAAGACATTAATGACCGATTTCTAGAATTCTATAAAAACCTATATACATCCAACAAAAATGTAGACTACGCTGCTATGCAAAATTTCTTAGATAAATGCAATCTCCCCCAATTAGATGAAGAAGAGTCAGCTCAGCTGGACTCTGAAATTTCGGTTGAGGAAATTCAAAGGGCCATCACTTCAATCAAAAATAACAAAGCCCCCGGCCCTGATGGCCTCCCAGGCGAGCTGTATAAAAAGTTTAATGACATTCTCTGTCCATACTTACATAAGATGTTCACTCAAGCTAACAATGATGGTGTCCTACCTCCAACATTAGTAGAAGCAGTCATAACAGTGATATATAAAAAAGATAAACACCCAGAGGAAGTGGGCTCTTATCGCCCAATTTCCCTGCTAAACCAAGATGGAAAGTTGTTTTCCAAAGTCCTGGCCAACAGAGTGAACCCCCTTTTAGATAAATTAATACATCCAGATCAGACTGGTTTTATACCAAATAGAAATTCATTTTTCAATCTCAGACGGCTTTTCAATATTATGTACTCTACTGATAGACCAAAAGAAGAGCTTGCTATTCTGGCACTCGACGCAGAAAAGGCATTTGACCAAGTTGAATGGCCCTATTTGTTTGAAGTTTTGAAAAGATTTAAATTCGGGCAAAAATTCATCTCAATGGTCAAGCTCCTCTATAACAATCCCTGTGCACAAATCCTCACAAATCAAATACTGTCCCCCCGTTTCAATCTACATAGAGGTACAAGACAAGGTTGCCCTTTGTCTCCCTTGATCTTCGCCCTCGTAATCGAACCTCTTGCTGAGAGTATCCGCACAGATCCTCTAATTTATGGTTATGTATCAGAAAAATGTACAAGTAAAATATCATTATATGCTGATGATGTTCTATTATATATTACTCAGCCAGAAGCCACTATTACAAAGATACTAGAGAAAATTAACACATTTGGGACTTTCTCTGGATATAGGATAAATTGGAATAAAAGCGAATTAATGCCCATATATATACAGGATGTCTCTTGGTTACAGAACCTCCCTTTTAAAATATCTCCAGAGAAATTTACATATTTAGGAATTAAGATTACGAAACATCACAATATGCTATTCAAGGCAAATTTTCCTCCATTATTGTCTAAATTACAGCTGAATATACAATTTTGGAGGACTCTTCCGATATCGCTACTGGGCAGAGTCAATGCCATCAAAATGGTCTTTTTACCCCAACTATTATACTTATTTCAGAATATTCCAGTGTTTCTTGCCAAGTCATTCTTTAAACAATTAGATTCAATTATAAACCCATTTTTGTGGGACTTCAAAACACATAGAATTGGCAAGAGGCATCTCTGCAAATCTAAAAGAGAGGGGGGTCTGGCACTCCCAAATTTTATATCATATTACTGGGCTTCAAACATTAGGATTATGACATACTGGCTAGATGACACAGCAACTCCACCAAGCTGGCTCCGGATGGAACAAGAGGCGTGTCGACCCTACACGATAGGGGCCATCCTTCTGTCACCTTCCACTATTGAAAAGTCTTTATATAATAGCAATGTAGTGATTCATAGTACTCTGCGCATTTGGAAACAAATTAAAGCACACTTCAATCTAGCTCCCATATCTTATGCTCTGCCTATTGTTGGAAACCCTACTTTTCCACCATCTAATCTAGATGGCACTTTTAAACTCTGGAAGGAGGCAGGCATTCACACAATAGGAGACTTGTACATTGGAGACACATTTGCCTCCCTTGCACAAATACAGAGTAAATATAAATTACCAAGAAACAACCTCCTTAGATATCTGCAAATAAGAGACTATGTAAGGAAACACATACAAAACTTTGAAACCTTTAGAGGCTCTAGTCTTGATGTATGTCTTCGACTCCCGTCATGCTCAGTAAAAGCTATATCGTACATATATGACACTTTACAGTCTCTTAACCCAGTTGATTCCACTCATATAAAAACAAAGTGGGAGGAGGAAATGGGCACTGAGATCTCGGACACACTATGGGAGGGAGGTTTGGAGCACATCCATCAATGCTCTAACAATGAAAGACACCGTTTAATTCAATTTAAAATTTTGCACCGTCTTCATTACTCCAAGGAGAGATTACATAAAATATATCCTGATATGTCCCCGACATGTGACAGATGCCTCTCAGCAGACGATACACTGCTACATAGTTTTGTTGATTGTTCCAAAGTTCAGGCTTATTGGATCAAGGTCTTCAAATCATTATCTGAAATACTACAAATCCGGCTAGAACCAGGCCCATTCATTGTTATTCTAGGAGTGTCTGATGATACTATGAAATTGACCAATGCCCAGCAATGCTTCCTATCCTATAGTCTCATCACTGCAAGGAGATTGCTTCTCATGCACTGGAAAAAAAAGGAAGCCCCCACCACAAAGATGTGGCTTAACGACCTTACGAACACACTCCACTTAGAAAGAATAAGGTACACTCTTATGGACAAACTTTCATATTTTGATAAGGTGTGGTCGCCTCTAATTCACTATCTTGCACCCCATTGACAATGGAATAGGGTGGGGTTAGGGGAGAGTCAAGAATAGAACTGAGTAACTAAAGTTAATGGAGAGCTTTTTCTTTTCTTTTTTCCTTATTTTCTTTCTTTTTCTTTAATGTTTTGTATCTGTATATCTATCTGTATGTATATATGTTCAAAGTAAAAAAAAAGAGCATTTCATGGTCGAACTTATATATGTATAAGTGGAATATAATATACTGTGTGTACATATAGTATATAATGTATAATGTATATTGTCATGCTCAAATAAAACATATTTGAAACAAAAGGTCTATTTGTGATGATGGCGTGGCAACAACAATAAGGCCACTTAGAGTGTCTTCAGATCCATGAGTCTTTCATAAACTATCCAAACCTCACAGCGGGTAAAGGGCAATCTCACAAGATTATACTTGTGTCAGATTAAATGGCACCGTGCTGCGGTTTCAATTGGCGAGCAGCAGCAAGCGACTCCCAGCTTGAACAATAACATCTCATTGCTTTGGAAACAGAATGGAGAATGCTGTGGATGCCAGAAGTGTTCCACGGCCTTGTAGTAAACAATGTGTGAGCTGACGTATTATGTGGGCGCATGACAGGCTATTCATATTGGCTCTGACAGCTCCCCCACAGGACTTCACCTGCCTCAGACTCTGCTGATGAAGAGATTTCAAATCATATGTGCAATCGACCGGGCTGGAGATCACACACGGGGTCAGACACAAAATGCAAAGTGTTTGATTTAACCTGCTTGAAGGGTGGAGTTCACCGCATCAGGACGGACACTGTTCGCTAAACTGCCAGGCAGAGAGCAACTCAATTGTTTTTTTGTTTTGTTTTTTAATCAGGTTTTTTCAGATTTTTCGTTGTGCCACCCCCTCCGATACATGTGCAGTTCACCGGCAGGTTCACCGGTTCACCGGCAGGACATAACACGTGGGAGGATCACCCTATTCCCATCAGTTCCCCTCCCCCGGAACAGGTGCCGCGGTCGACCAGAGAGGACACTAGTGCAGCGACCAGCCTTAATTCGGCTTCCCACCCGCAGACACGGCCAATTGGGCCTGTATGGACACCCGACCAAGCCATAGGTAACACGGGGTCTCGAACCTGCAACCCTCATCTTGGTAGGCAGGGAACCTACTTTTGCGCCCTGCAACTCAATTGATTTTAAAGTAAACCTAACTCCACCCTTTTGTTCACTGAACTGACATTCCCATCAATGGCGCCATTTGTATTCACATCATAATTTTTTAGGACCAATTATCCTCTTTTATTAATGCGATTCTGACTTTAGTTGAAGTAAGCAGAATCACAGTAACATATATGTGGAGCACGCTGATTTTATTAATCATCATTAATAAACACCAGTTAGGACATGTAATACATCTTCACACTTTTTGAACTGTGGTCAAGTTGCACATTGTGTTGTGTGGAGGTGGAAGTGCAGTCTTGTACTGGACTGGACCAAGATGACAGGAAGCAGGAGTCCAACGTTTTGAGGAGTTGGGGAAAGAGTTTCTCTTACACTAGCAATGGGTTAAATAGGCACAATGCAATAGAACTGCGCCTTTTGCTTGGCCGGAAATGATGGTGGTGTCCAGGTAGTTTCCAGGACTTTCCAGATGGTTTCCAATACTTTACAACCGACCCATGATGACGTTCCCCGGATCATACCCCAATCTGACATGGGGTGTGGGCGTACGGTGGTTTCCAGGACTTTGCAGGTGGTTTCAGGACTTCATGACCTGCCAATGACCTTCCCTGGAGTATAACCCACCGCCACATTTTGAGCCCAATCCGACCTGCAGAAGAGAAGAGGAGAGAAGAGAAGAGGAGAGAAGAGGAGAGAAGAGGAGAGAAGAGGAGAGGAGAGGAGAGAAGAGGAGAGAAGAGGAGAGAAGAGAAGAAGCATATTGTGTGCGGTAACCTCTTTTTTCTAACATGCATAAAAGACCCACACACAGACAGACAGACGCCGTCAACTTTATTATAGATAGATGATGATGATGACATGTATTGCAAGACATGAATTGACAGGTTTTAGATGGACTAAGTGCTATGATGGTGACATTTTCAGATTCCTCTGAGCTAAAAAAAAACAAAAAAAACTTTGTGTGATGAAATGTACTGTAATTTTTTTTCTTCCCAATAGAACCTCTGATTCCCTCTTCTATTCATATTGTTATTGGAAGCTGTCAAATTATGGATTCACAGCTTAATCAGACTTGGGCAGTATTGGTATTTGCTAATAGTGGCCCTGGGCAATATCTAAACAATATCTAAAGTCCATTCATCTCGTACTGAAGGCTGAACCTTCTGCAGTAAATAGTATTTGATCTCTTTCTCATGACATAGTTCTGATCTGTACTTGACCTCACAGCATGGAAGCCATATCTCCCACAACTCACAGGCTTTTACTGCTATAGCATTTAACCCTTTCCCACAAGCCAGGGCATTGTAAAACAAGGTGAGCGAGCCGTCCGAACCCCCCCCCCCCCTCCTCCCTCCTGAGGTCAAGCCGAGGGTCGCCCCCCATTTGGAAGGTTAATGCCTGCGAGACAGAAAGCAGCAAATGCTTGGGTAGCGGTGGCCTTTGAACCGGTTGTAAAGAGCAGTGCTTGAGAGCTGTGTTGTTCCCCCCCGGCGGTAATGTATAATATATCCATCCAGCAGACAGAGGGCTTTTTACCGCTCCTTGTCAAAGTACGTCTCTTGACAAATGAAGGTTTCATCTAAAGTGAAGGGCGCGAGCTGCTTTTGTCTTGAAGTCGGTGAAGTCAATCGCCCTCTTCAAGTTATATTTCACTGTTGATTTAAAGTTTGGGGCTGACTGACGTATCCTTGTGGGGAGTTCGTCAGCAGTCAGTCACCGACCTCAGCTGTCCCGCTTTCACTGAAGCAATATGTCACTGACTTCTGGTTTGTTGGAACATCGTACCTATCGATAGTATCGATACGTATAATACAATTTTTTTTTTAAAGATACAATGCTCATTCGCAACAGTATCGATACCAGTGCTTTCTCTTCATGAAAAATCCCACCGCCGCAACCCCCCCACCCCGCTATCGAAAATGGTATCGAAATGGTATCGAGTATCGATATTTCCCTGGGTATCGGTATCCAACTTAGAAATTCTAGTATCATGACAACCCTTGTTGTTCCAAACTGAAGCATCTGTGTAGCCACAATACCCGATGCATCTTCCAATCTCCCCTCCTCTTGTGCTGGAAGTCTTCTTTGCTCACTTGTGTGTTTAGCCCAGGCATCTCCTCACGCTCCTCACACTCTCCATCCTCTGCCTCTGCTCTCTCCAGCCTATCTCTTTGAACAGCAGGTGTTTGATGTTCCAAGGGAGCAGCGTGCAGTGTGCGGCTTTGGCGTTCTCCTTAGGCTCTGTCCTCCTTACCCAAATCCTTTAGTCTTCTGTGTATCCAATGAGCGATTGCATACTTACCATACTAACCACGCACGACTTTGATCAAGCTTTTATGCACTGCAATGCCTTTACTTTGACTTTACTTCAGTGTGGGGGCTCGGACTTTGGGCACAATAGTGTTTTGATGCTGCATGAAATTAGTTATGGAGTTCAAAAGGCAGAATTTTGGATGGCCATTTATCACATTCCCCCTCGCTCAACTAGGTCGTTTATCATTTCATTTTTTTGTGAGCGAGGGGAAAAGAGAGAGAAAGTGAAAGAGAGAGACAGAGAGAGAGGAGAGAGAGAAAGTGAAAGGGGGAGAGAGAGGACAGAGAAAGAAAGAGCAGGGAGAGCGAGGACAGAGAGAAAAGAGAAAATCATGAAAAGCAATTGGGACTTTCTGAAAGAGAGAGATTTGAGAGTGTGCGTGTGTGTGTGTGTGTGTGTGTGTGTGTGTGTGTGTGTGTGTGTGTGTGTGTGTGCATGCGTGTGTGTGTGTGTGTGTGTGTGTGTGCGGGTGCGTGTGTGTGTGTGTGTCTGTGTGTGTGTCCTCTTCTCATCCACAGTGTTTCGCCGAGTTCCTCTGTGAGTTCAGTTTCACAGCATCGTCTCTGTAAACACGTTGACACATTTACATTTCGTAACATTTTTAGTTTATTTTTTATTTTTTCCCCAGCTTCATCTGAACCGGAAAAGGCTAAAACTTTCAAAGCTCTGCCCAAAAGTATTCCTCTGGTGGTAAGCAGTATGCCACACATGCTTACTCTCCTCTCATATCCGTGGGAGTGCAGGCTTTGTATGTGTCTCTGGCGGCTCAGTGGGTTGCAGAGCATAATAAGTGCATTGTGTTGGTGGGTGTTATGTAGAAGTCATTTGAGGACTGTGAGTGCACCTTTTGAGTTGGTGCCAGGCAGCTTTTCTTGATGTGCCCTTGAGCAAGGCCCTTAACCCCAACCGCTCCAGTGAAGGTGATCAGTGGCCAGCAGATGAGACTGTGGTTGTACTGGTCAGCTTCTAGATGTGAATCACTACGTTTACATGCACACAATATTCCACTATTATTCGGAAAATGACAATATTCTGAATTTGGTAACGGTCATGTAAACAGCATATTCCAGTTGCATTTTCAGAAATTTGGCCTTTTTCCGAATTTAGCATTTTCCGATTAAGACGTGGGATATTGCATTATTATTTGGGTTTTAGGAGGATTATTTCATCATGTACATGTATACAGCGCATTTGGAATATGTGTCTCAGGGTTTTTACCACAGTTTGCGACGCATCTTGCCTGTTTGCAGTCAGCTGATGTGTGCTAGAAGCGCTAGAAGAGGCAATATAAATGTATCATATAATCATCATCTCTGGCATGCGAAAAGAAAAGCCAACATTTCTGATCGGGAGGAGATGAGAAACAGGGAAGGCCAAAATGCTTGCGAGTTAAAAAATAAATAAAAATCCATTGGAGTGAATGGAGATGACGCAAATCTTATAACTATGACTCTGGCCTAACAATGTAGCCTTCTTTTAATAAGAAAAACTTGGATATCAGGTTTTTGGATATGTGCTAATATCGCAACGCCAAACTTTTCAGCAGCAAGCTCCTGAAATGGACCAGATGATGCTGGTAAGAATAGAGTCAGGGCTGGGCTGTTTGTTCTTAACAGAAAAACTCAGCTGATTCTACCTGCATCTCTCTCTCTACCCCCCTCCTTCACGTGTCGGGGAGGGCGAGCTACGGCTGCATGTAAACGGGAAAATTAGTGGATTATTCATTTAGTCGGAATATTGTCTTTTTCCGAATATGGGCAAAAACCGGAATATTAGTGTGCATGTAAACGTAGTCATTGTGTGTGTGAATGTGAACAAGGTGCTCCTGAAAAAGAGAGCATTGCTCTCAGTGAGACTCCTCCTGTATCAATAATCGTAAACAAAAAAGAGTACATTTCAATTCAAATGGTCACAGATTGACACAAGATGACAAAGTAAATAGCAGTAAATTCCATGCTTGCACCGCATACATTCATCAATACCCAACTAAATAATGTGTTTTCAGATAACTATTAGAAAAGTAAATACAAACAGTTATTGCCACATCAACATGCCACATAGCAGTCACAAAAACATGCTTCCCTCCTCTCGCACAGTTGCCTGTGCTAGGGGTGAGAATCACCAGAGTCCCCACGATACGATATTATCATGATACTTAAGTCATGATACAATATTATTTGCGATTTAAAAAAATATTGAGATGTATTGCGATTTATGACCTTTTTTCAACTGCAAATTATGTCCCCAAAGGAAAAACAAACTTTGTCAACATCTGTTCGGATAACGTTTCTAGTCATCTCACTTCAATCATTTTTATTGCAGCAAAATGGGATTGTCAAGCAGACAGACGGTGCCCTCTATCGTTGCAACGGCCTAAAAACTGCACTTAGTGCCAGGCGCAGCACAGATTAGTGGGCGTGGACCAGCGCACTCGATATTTTGGTGTTGGCGCTACATGTGGCCTTAAGCATTATAACCACGCCTTTTAAGCGTATTGTTTTCTCTCGCTACCTTTTCTTCTCCAGTGCTGCAGATGATGCACATAAATATAGCCTGATCCTGTACAAAACCCTGTTTGAGCCACACATTAATTACTGTAACATCATATGGTGTAACACCTTCCCCAGCTATTGGAAGAAATTAGAAAGCTTACAAAAGAAAATAATACGAGCCGTATCCTGGTCGGATTTCAACGCACCCACATGTTCCCTCTTCTATAGCTATAATCTTCTGAGGCTTGCTGAGTTTAATATTCACCAAAACGCAATCTTGATGTATCAAGTTGTCCATAACTTAAATCCAAGACTCTCCAAGCTCATCCCAGTCAACCGCCCCGCTCATTCTTTTAATACCAGAAATACACATCTTATTTATGGTAAGAAAAGACGACTGAAATGCACCAGTTTAAGTATAACTAATAGAGGGCCGCGGATCTGGAATGGGCTTGATGAGAGCCTGAAAACAGCTCCATCCATCTCTGTTTTCAAGAAAAAAATGAAAGAACAACTGCTTAATCTGTATGTATAATAATATAGTATATTATAATATATAGTATATATAATATATAATGTATATGATATATAATATAATATATAGCAATAATATGTATTATAAGTATACTTATACTTATCCATTGATCTGGGACTGTTTTGTTTGTTTTGTTTTGTTTGTTTATTGTCCTGTTGTGTAATTGTTGTTATGTTATACTGTATGCAGTAACTTGTATTTTAGTTGTGTTAAGTCTTCCTGCTCAGGCTCCTGCTATAAGCTTTTAGTAGCTTCTTTGGAGACCTGGCACTCCACACATTTGTATCTTGGTGTTGATTGAACATGTCAATTGTTTGTGTGTGTGGGGGGCGAAATAAATCTGAATCTGAATCTGAATAGCCTACATTATGTAAAGTCATTGCATAAATGTGTTTTTATTGTAAAAGTAAATGTGAAGTAAGCCAAGTCTTGTTGGAGCGGAGATCACAGTAGGACATCACAGTAGAACCATCTAAATCACATTAAATCTGTGAGGGATATATATACCACCTGGATTACATATATGTTTCACATAGGGTTGTGTTTGGATTTCTATGTTTGATTTTGGCCAATATTGAAATGTTCGAGAATTGCATGTTGTGTGAACAGAAACATTATTTCTGTCTACCACTTTAGGCAATTTAGGCTGATTTGGTTGATATTTCTTGTCGAAATGGATTAGCCTCAATGCATGCTGGGAGATTTCACATGTGGCTCAACAGCCTCTGAATGACAGGGGCTCAAAACTACCATATAACAACTTTTTTTCCATCTGTCTTTGTGCCTGTCTGACGTGCGAGAGAGAGGGAGTGAGAGAGAGAGAGAGAGGGGCTGTCTGATGCGCGAGAGAGAGGGAGTGAGAGAGAGAGAGAGGGGGGAGAGAACAGCTTTTTTTTCATCGGTCTTTGTGCCTGTCTGACGCGCGAGAGAGAGGGAGTGAGAGAGAGGGGGAGAGAACAGTCTCTGAATGACAGGGGCTCAAAACTACGATATAACAACTTTTTTCCATTGGTCTTTGTGCCTGTCTGACGTGCGAGAGAGAGGGAGTGAGAGAGAGACAGAGGGGGAGAGAGTATGAGATCGGCAGAGGAGAGCTGTGCGTAAATACGCACAGTAAGAGAGAGAGAGAGGGGGAGAGAGTGTGAGATCGGCAGAGGAGAGCTGTGCGTAAATACGCACAGTAATATCCGTGGCGCACTGAATAAGGCCTCGTTTTGAAAAGCGCTAAGCGCTAAATTAACGCCAGACGGGAAGATATCGTTAGGCTGGTATTTAAGGCCGAAACACCCATTCTGGCCTATTCTGGCGCTGCGCCACGCCTCTTCGGCATAAAGCGCATTTCGGGGCCTAAAACCATGTTGCCATCTTCCCGAGGCAGGTGCAAGTTGCGATTTTTTGCATTTAATGCCAGTTTTAGCGCCTAAGGCCAGTGGGAAGATAGGGCCCCAAGACTGTCATAAAAACCTGTCATAAATGTTGCTTGACAATTTATATAATAAAATACCATAAATGTGCTATGATATATATGCTGTATCGATGTGTCTGTGGCATGCGTGTCCAGCTCTCTGTGGACTTCAGGGTAGAAGACACTTATTTTCTGTTTGTGTGAGGGCAGAATAAGATAGGGGTTCAAGGACTTCCACAAGGGCTCACGTCCCCCGGTCCCAATCCCCCCCCCAAACTCATACACACACACACACACACACACACACACACACACACACACACACACACACACACACGCATATACAGCCCTTCATGGTCC
>NC_139625.1:66216752-66229252 GCF_964638095.1 Poromitra crassiceps
ATCAGGTCACTGCTTTCTGTTATCGCCAGTCTGTGGAAAAGCAATTTAGGCTCTCTGGGGTTTGTTACCTGCCCTCAACTTTAGCCTCCGTGTGTATTTCAAACCATCGATTTCTCAGAACTTCTAAGGCTGCAGTGGAAGTGAAGGAGATCACTTTGGAAGAGCATTGAACAAACCCCTTTCAAGCAGAGTTTGTTCATGCCGCTCCGAGGGTTCCTATGCCAACCGAGCAGCTGTTCCCCTTCGTGTGTGAGTCATGATCGACCAGCTATTTCATTCATATATTCATTTTTTCATTATGTTGTGGTGAGATTGAATTCAGAAGTAAACAGTAAACAGTAAACAGCCAGTTAATACCGAAGCTGGCCATTTTACAGTACATGCAGCAAAGACTGCAATTGAACAAGATCTGTGAACACATTTCAGCTTACATGATTGGTTGTAGGCTATGATGATGATTGCAGCCTTAAAAAGAAAAGCCATAGAACTTCAAGGTTAGAGCGTTTCCTTTATAGTAGGGTCATCTGTGGCACTTCCGTGACCGTGGAGAGCGAAGGTCCGTTTCTCAATGGATTTGTCATCTAGGAGGGTTAATAAACAAATTTAGCCGGGGTGTATTTTTAAAAAAGGCGGGGAAAATATTTGAGAGACCAAAATCCAAAATGTCTGCCGTGGAAATGAACTTTTTAATGGTTTGACCTACAATGATGCACAATACATGGTTTCAGAGCTTATTATGGTCAAGGAATACATATTTGGTGTTTATATAATGATTTGACTTATTTTTGACCTTCAAATCCAAGATGGCTGCCAGTTTTGAGCTCTAAAAGACAGTTTTTTCAAAATCGTCATAGAGCCTTCATATTAGGCTTGAATGACAGGTCTTCTCATGATGAGTTGAATAATATACAGTAAGTACACAGAAGTAATCTCTGAGGTCATTAAAGTCAATGTTTGTGTGTAAACAACAGTTGCTGATTTGCGGTTTCCCATTAAATAGGGTAGGCTACTGAGAATATGGTGTCCAGTTCATCCCATCACATTTTCATAATGAACCAAAAACTATTTTGCACTATAGCCTAACATAAAATAGTATTCTGTATGCAAAGCTAGCAAGGTTAGTTGCTTGAGCTGAATTTAAAGGTCAACTCAAAACAAACAATGAAATTAACTTTGAAATTAAAACTGAATCCTAGGCTACTAAATTTCATCAGCACACAGTAAAGGAAACTTGTCTTTGAACTCAGCTGACTGTCTAGTCCTAATCCCTGTTGTGCAATGTCCCTTTTCAGTGAAGTTTTAGTTTTTGTTAAGAGTATGGACTTTTAATCTTGACCTTGTTGGTAGGCAATGGCCCTTTTTCAGTCAAGCATTTTCAGATTAGCTCAGTCAGTCTGTGAAGCAGTCAGTGTCAGCACTTGCGCGAGCTCGCTTTTTCTCTAACTAATGTTAACATTACACACTTTAAGACACTTTGTTTGAGGATATAAAAGGAGGTACGGTGGTGTAGTGGTAAGCACTATCGCCTCACAGCTCGAAGGTCGTGGGTTCAATTCCCACCTGGGACGATGTGAACGCTGAAGGAATGCGTGCCCGTCCGCATGTCCTCGAGTGCCCACCGCCCGGGTGGGGTCGTCAAAAGGGCCTTTCTGTGTGGAGTTTGCATGTTCTCCCCGTGCCTCCCGGGGGTTTCCTTCATATAGGAACCCCCTTCACCAAAAACATGCAATATCCTGGTTGCTAATGTGGTTCCTCCTCTGGTCGTTAAGGGCGCCTGTTCAGAGGGAGGGGAACTGGTTGGAATAGTGTGAACCTCCCACGTGCTATGTCCTACCGGTGAAGCTTCCCCTGTCAGGTGAAAAGAAGCGGCTGGCTAACTGCCCATGTCTCGGAGGAAGCATGGAGCCAGTTTCGGCTCTCCCCAGATCGGCAGAGGGTGGAGTAGCAACCAGGATAAAGAAATTACGTTAGCACTAATGGGGGATAAAAATGGGATAAAAAATCGGGGGGGGGGGAATATATAAAAAAAAAAAAATTGTTTGAGGATATCAACGTTATTCACTAGTCTAAAGATAGTTCTACCATCAAGAACATATAAAACAAAAGCAAAAACAATTTTTATTTGCAGAAGTCATCATTGATATTTGGTGTTAGCTAACGTTAGGTAACGTTATTATTTTTAGCTAAAGTTAATATTATCTGTCTCCACACTTCTGTCAACTGACATATGCATTTGCAACGTTGATATCCTCAAACAAAGTGTCTTAAAGTGTGTAATGTTAACATTAGTTAGAGAAAAAGCGAGCTCGCGCAAGTGCTGACACTGACTGCTTCACAGACTGACTGAGCTAATCTGAAAATGCTTGACTGAAAAAGGGCCGTTGCCTACCAACAAGGTCAAGATTAAGTACTCTTAACAAAAACTAAAACTTCACTGAAAAGGGACATTGCACAACAGGGATTAGGACTAGACAGTCAGCTGAGTTCAAAGACAAGTTTCCTTTACTGTGTGCTGATGAAATTTAGTAGCCTAGGATTCAGTTTTAATTTCAAAGTTAATTTCATTGTTTGTTTTGAGTTGACCTTTAAATTCAGCTCAAGCAACTAACCTTGCTAGCTTTGCATACAGAATACTATTTTATGTTAGGCTATAGTGCAAAATAGTTTTTGGTTCATTATGAAAATGTGATGGGATGAACTGGACACCATATTCTCAGTAGCCTACCCTATTTAATGGGAAAGCGCAAATCAGCAACTGTTGTTTACACACAAACATTGACTTTATTGACCTCAGAGATTACTTCTGTGTACTTATACTGTATATTATTCAACTCATCATGAGAAGACCTGTCATTCAAGCCTAATATGAAGGCTCTATGACGATTTTGAAAAAACTGCCTCAAAATTGGCAGCCATCTTGGATTTGAAGGTCAAAAATAGGTCAAATCATTATATAAACACCAAATATGTATTCCTTGACCAGAATAAGCTCTGAAACCATGTATTGTGCATCATTGTAGGTCAAAGCATTAAAAAGTTCATTTCCACAGCAGCCATTTTGGATTTTGGTCTCTCAAATATTTTCCCCGCCTTTTTTAAAAATACACCCCGGCTAAATTTGTTTATTAACCCTCCTAGATGACAAATCCATTGAGAAACGGACCTTCGCTCTCCACGGTCACGGAAGTGCCACAGATGACCCTACTATTAAGATGATTTTTTAAAGTAATTTCTGCTTTATTGCACAGTACAGTGGACAGTAAAGGGGGAAGACATGTCAAAGGGGGAAGACGTGTCAGAGGTCCTGAGTTAAAGAGTTTATCTTTTTATGCCTCCGCCGGCGATAGCCAGGCTGGAGGCATTATGGATCCGGGTTGTCCGTCCGTATGTCCGTCCGATGTTCGTTAACGCGATATCTGAAGAACGCCTTGACGGAATTTCATCAAATTTGCCTCAAACATCGACTTGGACTCAAGGATGAACTGATTCGATTTTGGTGGTCAAAGGCCAAGGTCACTGTGACCTCTCGGACGCCATTTTCAAGCTTGTTAACGCGATATCTCAGGAATGCCTTTACGGAATTTGATCAAATTTGCCTCAAACATCGCCTTGGACTCAAGCATGAACTAATTAGATTTTGGTGCTCAAAGGTCAAAGGCCAAGGTCACTGTGCCCTCTTGAACGCCATTTTCAAGCTTGTTAACGCGATATCTCAGGAATGCCTTGACGGAGTTTCATCAAATTTGCCTCAAACATCGACTTGGACTCAAGGATGAACTGATTAGATTTTGGTGGTCAAAGGTCTACTTCTTAGATATTCAACTCTGCTTTACCACAGCAGAGTACACTACAGCTTGGCAGCAGCTGGAGATAGGCATTATGGCTGTGCAAGTCGTCATTTTTCTGATCAGTTTGTTTTTAAGTAGTTATTTGGCTGGACAGGCTCTTTATATTATAGAGCTAGCGTTAGTTTTACATAGACAGGACACAGTGCTGCTTTCATGTTATCTACTAGACATATCGATGGACTGCAATAAAAAGCACATTGTTTTGAGAAAGGTGCGCGCAGGGCCGTAACCAGGGTTCCGAAATAGGGGAGGACGGGCGCCGCCGAAAAAAATTTGAGTTTTCCCCCCCCCTTTTTTAGCCATATTTAGAGTAATATATCATTTTAAATCAACATTAGGATTATACTGTTGTGATGTCATTATTCAGTATATTCTCTTTCATGTCACCACCTGCTCAGCTCTCCTGTCAACATAATTGTAACTAACAAACACAAACTGTTTTAGCCAAATTCATATCAAAATGACACCTACAAACACAGGTACACAACCCAAGCCGTACACAACACACAAAGTCATCATCGATAATAAAAAAAACATACAGAGGGACATTTATTTATTCCTGATAGGAACGATTGAAAAATAAAATAAAATATATTATGTTGTTTTTAACTTTACACCACCTCTTTTTGTTACTTATTGGGTCATGAAACTGAAACCATGCATATAGCCACCTGCATACCTGACTTCGGGAGCTTGGCAATTGGCATCATGCATGATTACAATGAGATGCACGCACTTTAAACCTGAATAAAGTAATAAAACCACTAGTAAACCAGTAGGCGGCGCCTGGCCTGCTGTTCAGTGAGTGGCCTGGCCTGGCCTGGCCTGCAAAAAAAAAAAAAAAAAAATTTTGCAGGCTGAAATATTAGGGGAGGTCCGGACCTCCCCGTCCTCATAGCTAGTTACGGCCATGGGTGCGCGAGGAAGTAACGTTGGTTGGGGACTGAAGTAAGTTCAGAAAATATGTGTTTTATTAGTTACTCCAGCTACGTTATCAGTACACAATGGTTTTTAACATGCAGGCTAGAATTAGCGTTAGCCACTTGCGCTAGTCGGCTGTTTTTCATTATTTACTATAACTTAACAACCGATAACGATAGCTGGAATAACACAATAATAGACACATATTTTCAGAACTTACCAGGTTGTCCAACTGCCAGGAAATGTGTTTTATGTGTTTTAACTCCCGTCCCGGGTATAAGATGAGGCCTAGTACACAACCACCAGCCATTAGCTAATTGCTAACGGGTTAGCGTCACATACAAACAGAGGTTTTATTTTTGGTATTAAAGCAACAAACATTTTTATATGGATATCTCGGGGAAATGCTTTGACTGTGGGGATGTTCGTTCTTTACAAGCTCCTCTCTTAGCTGTTGTAATGATATACCATTGACATAAATAAGATATAGCTCAGTGGGATATACAGAGTCAGAGAAGAGGCAGGCAGCCTGGCTAACGCACTGGGCTAACGTTAGGTTTGGCTGCCCTACCCACACTGTACCAGTACAACAACGTAGCCTCACGGTTAGATTTGTTAAACCAACATTTGCTCCAAAAGGAATTTAATCATAAATTTAATCAAAATACCACGGAAACATTAGGCTAATCAACACAGAGCTGCAAACATCAGTTCATCTGATCATTTCCCCCAGCCCGGAGGTCTGACTTGTCTGGCTGATACAGCTCAATCTCCGACAACGAAAATCTGATTTTCGTACAGGCGTCATTTTGATAAACTGATCTCATAGTGGGAATCTTCCTGGTTACTTTTGGCGAGACAAAAAATATTACAACTTAAAGTGCCATATTTACAGAGCTAGACTGTATATAAATACACAACGCACTGTGCGCAAATCTAGAAACAGCAGCTCTACATAAGAAAGTTCAGAGGGGCGGGGACCTCACAGAGGTTCTAACTCAACGGACCTACTGCGCAGAATCTGGTTCACTGATCTGGCAGGATTTCGGCTTCACTTGACCCTGCTGGGCGGAGATAGCCACCCTCAGTCCATATTTATTTATGTCGATGGTGCTGAACAGCTGTCATAATTCAAATGTAGGAAAAGTACTGTATGTAGAGCAGAATTGCATTACAAAAATGCACTGGCAACAGTGCCGAACCGTAACGAACGTGCAGCAGATCCAATTAGGCCTGGGTATTGGCAAGGACCTCACCATAGATACATATCACGATACATGGGTCACACATTGCGATACGATACATATTGCATGTTTTGCAATATTCTACATAATTTACTGAAATTTTACAAATAGAGCTGAAAATACAACTTGCGGTATGTACCACCCTGGTAGTGTGATAATGTACATCACATTTTTGTCATAACTCAGCAGAAAAAATGTAGTCAAAACTGTTTATTAGAATGGTATATCAAATTTGCATAGTTGCACACTGTGTTACTGAAGACACTGAAGTAAAAAATAAATAAAGTGCACAAGTATGCTTATTGTGTTACTGAACACAGCTGTGCAAATAAATCGATACAGCGATATTTAAGCAATATCACACGAGAGGGAGTGCATTGTTGGCTAATATTGGCACTGCTGTGATTCGGTCGCAGGCACGTGTTGGTGCAACAGGCGTAAGTCCATGGTCTTATAAGACCGACGTAGGAGTTACGACCAGGCATAGTTAAGACCAGTTGGTGCAACCGGCCCCTGGAGGTTTCCGCATTAGAATGTTGCTCCCCCTCCTCCTCTTCTGACGAGCATTCATAGTTTAAGTCAAAAGTTATGTTAGGAAAAAAATCCATCTTTGCGCTCTCGGTTACGCTTTGAATGACGTTCAATGTAACGTGGCTGGTGTTTGTTTTGTTGATTAGAGCAGCTGTGAAGCGGAGTGATATAGCCTACCCTACACACAGTGAAGCGCCAGTGCATTATCGTGAAATATAGGCACTCGTAAGATCCCTCTTGTCCAATCAAATTGCTCGGCCGGAACTACCTGTTGTATAAATTACAATATTTTTCTGAAATATCAATAGAGTATTGCAGAAAAAAATATTGCGATATACCGTATTGCTGTATCTATTTTATTGCACAGCTCTAATCCAATCGCGCCTTTTTGGGATCTTCCTTTTTCTATTGGAATTGCAAATGGTGGAGGCTTACCAAAACGAGTTGTTGACAAGAATGTGTTTTTTGAAAGATCAACATTCGTCACTTCTCATTGCACTGATGCCACTGACTCTGTTCAGACATTTTACCGCCGTTTCTCTTCCAGTGCTCCTTGAAGTGATTGAAAAGGCAGCGCTCTTGGATTGTTCTTGAAATGTGTCATTTCCCCAGGAAATGACACATGCACTGGCACTGGCACTCGGGAACTCCTTCATTCAGAACAGCTCGTCCTTGCTTACAATATTAACCTCCACCAGTTTGCCCTGCAGCGGCGAGCGATCCAATCAACTCGCGTGCTTTGTCAACCCTGTCGTACCCTTCGTCTGAGAGTGTGACACAAAGAAATTAACGCCCTGCATATTCATCACTATTACCAGCGTGGGCACTAAGAATTTAATTTAATCTGTAACAGCACGAGGGAATGAAGCCGAGCGCGCTTCATTGCGTTGTTGAGCATGGGCCGGTCGTTGGGTCTCTTCGTAATAACATAACGGACGATGGGCCAGCCCGCCGGGTACTGCTGAGGAAAGCTGACACACTCAAAGCACCCTTCCAGCCACTTGTGAAATGAACGAGTGCAATGTTCTTCTTCCAAAGTGAAATATTGCTTTAAGATCCGACGAGGTGATGATAAACAAGGAGCTCAGAGTACATAGTGTAAATAACAAGATTAAATCGAAAGTCTGAACCCTGATTGAAACAGCTCGTACTGGGGCCTGAATTGATTTGCTATCACAGCGCTGTCGGTTTAACAAATAACTGAGAAAGGAGACAAATAATGTGTTAACCCACAGGAATACCGATAATAACCTGCTTTATGCATTGAATTGAGTGTGATCACAACCTCTGATACTTTCAAATAAGCCCTAAGATATGTTTGTCTGGAAAGCTGTTGGCTGATGCGTGGTTGTAGCTTAACCTGGGTCTGCTATTTTTCATAGCACTCGTACAGCACACTGTGGGTGCTTCAGTACAGCACACTGGGTGCTTCAGTACAGCACACTGTGGGTGCTTCAGTACAGCACACTGTGGGTGCTTCAGTACAGCACACTGGGTGCTTCAGTACAGCACACTGTGAGTGCTTCAGTACAGCACACTGTGAGTGCTTCAGTACAGCACACTGTGAGTGCTTCAGTACAGCACACTGTGGGTGCGTCAGTACAGCACACTGTGTGTGCTTCAGTACAGCACACTGGGTGCTTCAGTACAGCACACTGTGAGTGCTTCAGTACAGCACACTGTGAGTGCTTCAGTACAGCACACTGTGAGTGCTTCAGTACAGCACACTGTGAGTGCTTCAGTACAGCACACTGTGAGTGCTTCAGTACAGCACACTGTGAGTGCTTCAGTACAGCACACTGTGAGTGCTTCAGTACAGCACACTGTGAGTGCTTCAGTACAGCACACTGTGAGTGCTTCAGTACAGCACACTGTGAGTGCTTCAGTACAGCACACTGTGAGTGCTTCAGTACAGCACACTGTGGGTGCTTCAGTACAGCACACTGTGAGTGCTTCAGTACAGCACACTGTGGGTGCTTCAGTACAGCACACTGGGTGCTTCAGTACAGCACACATGATGCGCGGGTCAGGTTTTTTTAAGGCCCGCCCCAACCCAACCCGTCATTGGAGCCAGCCCGCCCCGCCCGCCCCGTTAAAATATCTGAAAATTCCGAACCCAGCCCAACCCAGCAGCCCGCAACGGCCAATTTAATGTAATATGTCTCCGGACGCAGGAGGAGCACAGCAGAGCTTCCAAGGTGTGCAAAGTAGCTAATAACTCTGTCTCTCTCCCCCCTCTCCCTCACACACACACACACACACACACAGACACTCACATGCTGCCCTGCGCGACAACAGTTGTAGCCTAGGCCTGCTCTGGATGAGTTGCGCTGCTGCTTTCATGTCGGTCTTTCTTCAATTAATCCATGGTCTTCAGATAGCACGACCGACTACGCTTCCCCAAAGTGCGGATGGCGTGACCGCGCATTGTTTCAAATGGAGGTAGCAGGTAGAGGTAGGCACTAGGCAGGCTACAGAAACAGTTCTTATTCTTCCCCATTTATTTTAATTACCTCATGCGCTCTCAATTGGCCATGTTGCAGTAGTAGGCTAAACGTAGTAGTGCAGCAGGTGCGCACACGGCTTGCAGATACGGCCAGACTCGCTGTCTGATTTCTTTTAATTACCTCATGCGCACTCAATTGTTCACAGCCTACTCACGTTGCAGTAAAGTTGACAAATAGATCACAGTCGAGTCCACAACAGAAAATCTGCGGTGGCATTATATGGACACTTCAAATAATAATTACAGCGAATAATCCTTCCAAAATGTTTGTTTTGAGAGCACATAGGCTACCTCATTGAAGCGTTTCTTTACTCCATGTAGGCTATAGAGAGTGCAGCAGGAGTCTGTCTGATTGTGTGTACCTACATGTGAGAGAGTTAACGTCTTTAAGGTTAATTACTCTGCGTGTTTCATTGCTCTAAATTATTTAATAATGTTGCTTTGTCACGTACTGAGCCTGCCCCGCCCGCACCCGCGATATTTTCATAATTTGCCAACCCAGCCCGCCTGCGGGGCGGCCCAGCCCGCGGGACCCGGCGGGCGCATCACTATTGCCTAACCAAAGTAGTTTTATTTGCGTTTAACAAAGTTTTCTAATTAACCGATTTTGTTTGAAATTTACGTTGAAATTGTAGACATAAAATGCCACATTCTAGAAATGTATTTGGCAGACGTTTTGTTTAAAATTTACATTGATATTGTACATATCCTGGTTTTCAGACATGTAAAATGCCAACATTTTATTCTGGCAATTGGGCTGCTGATGCTGGAGTTTGGGGGACGGTGAGGTCCATCTGGAACACAATGTGCCTTTTGCGAGGAGGCACCCGACCCCCGAGGATGAAAGAGCCCAGAGATGTGTTCAGACGGGCGGGATGCAGAGTGGAGCGGACAGGCTGAGGCTCCAGAGCTCTGACAGCTGCCCCAGATGAGAGGGGAGGGAGACGAAAGGAGCCAGGAAGAAAGGAGGAGTCGCCGAGGTACCTCGGCGAGATCAAAGTTGCTCTCATCAAGGACTTGTCTCTCCTTTCCTTTGACAGGGGCCACGAGGTGGGGGTGGTGGGTGGTGCTGGTGGTGGGTGGGTGGGGGGGATGGTTGCAATGCAAAGTTAATGACAATGAGGACAGAGACACTGTAGAACTCCAGACAAAGACAAAAGTGGGGAGAGTAATCCTTTTACCTGTATGTTTGTGTGTTCGTGTGTGTGTATGTGTGTGTGTGTGTGTGTGTGTGTGTGTGTGTGTGTGTGTGTGTGTGTGTGTGTGTTCCTGGGTGTGTCTGTGTGTGTGTGTACTAGTCATTGGGCTCAGCTACCCTCTGCTACACTAATCTCCCTATAATTCCTATAATTAATTTTCTATGCAATCTCTGTAAAAGGCGTATGCATTTGTAGGTAGAAGTAGGTGTACAGACACTCAGCCCTTAGTTGAAAGCATTGGAACAATATTTTTGTTTGTGTGTGTTCTCATTCAATTAATTCCAATCATTAAAGGAATAGTTCCAAAAAAGGCACACACACAAGAAAATTGCCATAAAATGACTCCAAGCAGGATAGTCGCAAGTGTTCTCAAGCCAATTGCAGTACGGGTCCCAAAGTTCAATATTTATTAGCTACTGTAATTACCTACCTTTTAATGAGACTTTCCAGTGACTGGCCCTTGTGATGAACGTGGCACGAGAAAGAAGCCACACCTCCCCGTCTCCCAGTGCCTGGAGAGCTGCTCAGTCATCAAACATGATCATTATGAAGTGAAAGGTTACAGAGGCCATCTGGGCCAACGTGACCTATTTCACTTCCTTCCTGTGCAGATGATGTCTCAGCATCCAGGAGTGTTAAAAAGGAGAGGAGATGCACAGGAGAGGGAGAGGAGCAGCAGGGTGCAGTGTGTTTTGGCGCGCCTTTGTTTTGATACGCAAAACATCTGATTTTCTAGATTTACCACGCATAAACAGCTTGAGAAATTGACAATGACCTCCCTCGCTGGCACTGTGACCGCTGAATATTATGAGATGTAAATGTGAGCGTAAAGATGATGCTTTATGAATACTGCACACGGACAATGCATGTCCATGTAGAGCAAATCTATATTTGGTATGACCCAATGTAAATCTCTGTGCTTTAACTTTGTGCGCACCTTACATTTTCCACGGCTTTGCACAAATCTATAGCTATTTAGCATCGCAATACCAAAGACTCAGAGACAATAGACTAGACCTTGTGAAGAGGAACGTATGTGCAAAAAGGCAACCTTGATGGGGAGCGGTTTCTTTGATCGTGGATCAGAATCAAAATCAGCTTTTGGCCAAGTATGTACACATACAAGGAAATTGGCTCTGGTTCGCTTAAAGTCCCTGGAAACCAGAAATATTTTTTTATTATTTAGCATTTTGAGTTCATCACATCACAGGAACCTATGTTAATAAGCCACCAGCCAAATTTGAACGATGATGAATGTCGCAAAGTATATAAATTTAGGTTTGACAGTCATGGCAAAAGTCATGACAATCAATTAGATTTTAGAGTGTATTTTCTCCCGCGGACTGTGTGGGCGTGTCCCATCTGCAGCAGGTCTTTTCCTCTCTCTCTCTCTCTCTCTCTCTCTCTCTCGGAGGAGACTGCTCGGAGGAGACCTCTCTCTCCGTTAACGGAGAGAGAGAGAGAGAAGGAGAGAGAGAGAAGGAAAGAGAGATGGAGTGTGTGTGTGTGTGTGTGTGTGTGTGTGTGTGTGTGTGTTCGCACGTTGCTCGGTGAACACACTCGCCGCTGCGCTGCGAGTGCACAGCGCTACTGTGTGTGTCAGTGTGTGTGTGTGCGCGTGTGCGTGCATGCGTGTGTGTGATTCGATTAAATCTTATGACGTGATAAGATCATGCATTTTAGCACCGCGCGCTCCGCTCTCTTCAATGAGGAAATGGAAATCCAGACCTTGTAGAAAAGTGTCGATTTTTGGGGTTAGGGTTTAAAGTAATTCTCTCTCTTTTCTGAGGCACACAATTACTCACATAAGACCCTAAATTTAATAGTTAGAAGATTTTTGTGGATTTTGGTTCACAGGGACTTTAACTCTCAGTGTACTCATCTCTCACACAAAGGAAAAGAAAAGAAAAAGTAGGCTCAAGCTAAAACAAACAAGAATCACAAAGATAATTAAACATTAGCATTAACTACTATATACAATGCAATAATAATAATAAGTGTATGAAAGAACATCTATATTTTAAGTGTGTGTATGAAGGGAATATATGTACAGTATACAGTATATGGATATATACAGTTATAGGCAGTTATTGATATAGGCAGTATTAATATAGTTATTTACATGTTTAAATAAGCTACATGTATATACAATTTGGTCAGGTATTGCACAGTTATTTATGTGTATAAGTAAGCATCATGTAGGCCTATAAGCAATCAGGTAAGGTGTTGCACAGTTATTTGTGTATAAATA
>NC_139625.1:66234252-66251752 GCF_964638095.1 Poromitra crassiceps
GCAGGGTTTCGATTTTGCATTTTATCCATTTTCGGACTCACTGTGTTGTTTTTGTCCTCCAGTGCGCGGATGCGCTTTTCCGCATTATAAACTCTGTTCACGGTTGCCTTAGTTTCTTTAGTGAGTGAGTGGATGGACTTCTGCACGTTTTCAAACTTGTTTTCAAGCTGCTCAAAACCTCTGAGCGATGTCGGACTTAATCGATAGTGTTTCACGGAGTAAAAGTTTAGCCCAAGCGTGTATCTCCAGCCTCCAGCAGGTGAGTCATTTCCTCATTCATGGCGTGATTGCTTCGTCTTTTTCTTTCTGCTTACCTGTGTTGTGTTATGTTATGTTATGTTATGTTGTTAAAAGAGGGCAAGAGAGGAAATTAAAACAGAAGTGGATTTATAGTTAGAAAGAGTGCTAAAAAAGAGAGATTTTTTTTTTTTTTTGGAAAAAATCCATAGATAAGACGCACCGTTATATAAGCCGCAGGGGGCAAAAAAGGCCAAAAAACGGGAAAAAAGCCGCGGCTTATAGTCCGGAATTTACGGTAAATAGACACGCTGCCCACCATTCACGCCGGAGCAGGGTCACCGTGCACTTCGTCTCTTACAGCGTAGAAATGTAAAATGCACAAATCGAATTATTGGAATGTTTCCATTTGGGATATTTTAATTAGACTTGTGTTATCTGCGTTTCCTGGAAAGTGTGTGGAAATTCATTTTGCGTCGGTGCGGCATCCGCCACGGAAGCTTATTAATCAAGTGGAAAAACTCGACGTGATATGAGAGAATTTCATTTGACCTTTTCTGGGCGTAAGTGGGTCTTGAATGATAAGTTCTCATGAAAGAGCATACATTACATCAATAGATATTCCACCGCTGTTTGTTGCCATGGTTAGGAGATAGCGGAGGGTGACTGCAGAATACTGATTAGCCATCGGCTGATTAAACCTCAAACGTCCCTCACGGTTTGTGTCCAGATGAATCTGAGCTGAGGCAGCATGCGCTTTGGATGAAGCTGTAAAGACTGACATACATTAGAATTCATAGATACAGAGCGCAGTCACACGGGAGTCACCCTTTACAGTATATCGACCCTGCTTTTCCATACATGTAGAAATCTCAAGAAAAACAGTGCTTGCCTTAAAGCCAAGGTTGTTGTCCGTCACGCTATTCTGTTTGTGTTCTTAAATATTACATAGTTTTCAATACATCTTTGTCTTTTCTGTTCTTCAGCTGTGTAATTCCGGGTTTCCCACCAATGACGGTTTCCAAATTGCCTTCCATTTAGGTGTTGCACTGCCGTCCCGGGGCCCTCATGAATGTTTTGGTGGCACCTGTGTTTGCCCTGCCTTTCAGACAGAAAATGGCTGCTGTGAAAAGGGTCTGTAGCTACAGCAGAGAGGGCGCTGTTTCCCTCCTGGGAAGCCAAAGAACAGCAACAGCTCAGACATTCGAACACGAAAATGTTATTTTTCAGACAGACAAATGAGGAGAAAATTTACTTTGTTCAAGCCCTGTCTCTGTCTCAGCAACACACTCAGTTTGTTGATGTAGTATCTGTTTGGAATATTTTTTAAGTGAACATCTTAGTTACAACTAGATTAAGCTAACAAGGGACAGCTTTGTGTTTATATGTGGTGTGTGTGTGTGTGTGTGTGTGTGTGTGTGTGTGTGTGTGTGTGTGTGTGTGTGTGTGTGTGTGCGTGTGCGTGTGCGTGTGCGTGTGTGTGTGTGGTGTGTGTGTGTGTGTGTGTGTGTGTGTAGAGTTTGGGAACTCACGATCTCTAGCTCAAGTGATACAGTACTGACAGCCAGAGAGAGAGAGACAGACATACAGGAGGAGCGGCACAGCCAAAGAGGGAGAGAGACATTATCAAAAGCTGTTCAATTGGGTGCACGCATTTCATTACTGGGGAGCGGATCTCTAAAAATGTCTCTTAAAGTCTGTGTGTGTGTGTGTGTGTGTGTGTGTGTGTGTGTGTGTGTGTGTGTGTGTGTGTGTGTGTAAGAGTGTGGTGATGATGCGAGTGCTGACCTAGCAAGCTCACTTGAGCTAGAGATCGTGAGTTCCCAAACTTCCACAGCACTCGCATCATCACCACACTCTTACCACAACACTTGAAGGGGACCGGCAGGGCAGAGTACCATTTCTTATTATTGGCGGGGGCTGGAGTGGGGTGTCTCTATTTAAAGGTCTCTGATAAAAAACCCTCGGTATTGAAAACTACACAAACAGCCTGTTGGGATGGACAACCATGGCTTTAAGGCAAGTAGTCTTTTGTATGGAGAAGTAGGCTTGATATAAAGGGAGGTGTCAGTGGATTTTCCCCCTGCAGATCTGAGACTGCATTGAGACTCAAGCTTAGTCTCTGTTGAGGCTACACTTTTGCCTTTTACACTTTTCTTTTGCCCAGTTTTTCTGTGTGGCAGCTTATAAAAGCAGCTCGGTACAGGGTTCAGCTTTTAGTCATTCAACAAAGTTGGCTGGGAGGTTATGTTTTCGCCCTGTTTGTATATCTCAAAAAGTTATGAACAGATTTGCACAAAAGCGGAGGTATGCACTCTACTGAGTGCCCTATAGTTTATTAATGCTTTATAATGACCAGTATGGCCTCACTAAAAATCATCTGGAAAATGTATCATATTCATGTAGAAAATATAAAAGCAAAACCTTTTTTTTCTTTTCTTGAGTTGCATGATAAGTGCAGATCAAAGTCCAACAGCTGCATTTTTCCTCATCGTCTCAGTGCGCCTCCTAATCTCCTATTTCCTTTTCCAATTGCCTTTCTTTCTTGAAGTAGGCCATCATATCACTTTCCCTGACCTGGCTGTGTCTGCTCTTTTCCCCCTACAGAGACACTGTGAGGAGCCCATATTGCCTTGGACCACAGCCAGCTGCGTGAGGAGGTACGGTATGCTTCACTGACCTCAGCCTGCCGTCCGTTTGTCAAATCGCTGCTCACTCAGTCAGGGATGCAGAGCCCATTTCTGCTTTGAAAAAAGGGCCTGTTTCATAATAGGTAGAGATGGAGGTGTTTTACAGGAGGGAGGAGAAAAGCTAGAAGAGATGGACTAAGACAGAAGCTCGGACACAAGCAATTGTTGCCTCTGTGGTTCACTGCTTGGATCTTGCTTTGTGATGGAGCAAAGGCATTATCAGCCTCACATGCCTTTTATAGGCTGTCGCATTCTCTTTGCCGTTTGCAGCAATCATTAGATGGAAAATACGCTGTCCCAGTAGTCCATGTAATCCGCTCTCTCTCCCTCTCTGCTATCTAACAAAACAATGAGAAGAACACACTCTATAAGTTTCCTCTTCAACCTCATTTTAAATAGACATGATGGAAGTTGCTGTTGACGAAATTTTTTCAAAGTCTTTCTTGCCTCATATGTGACACGGACTGGTAGTTTGAGTACAAAGTGGGCCGAGGTCATTTTTCATTTTTCATTTGGTTTGTATTGGTTTGTCTTCTACTGTTGATGTGACCTCTGCATTGCATACTTGCATTAAGTCAAATTCCTTGTTCCTTTCCTTTACCTTTGATTACTTACTGTGGTTCTTAAAGCTCCATTCAGCAAGTTTTCCAAGTTTTGCTATTGGAGAAACTGCGCCCTCTGTGTGCATTAGTATCGATAACGATATCGCCGTTCAAAGTCAACAAAACACAGCGCCAGAAGGCTCTATGTACATGTTGTGACATCGGGTACTCACCACGTGATGAAATAATAATCCATAGTTCCGTGAAACATCATTTTCGTAGCAAATCCGAATCGAGTTACTTCCTGGTTTCCAGGAACACAACGCTGCCGCTGTAGAGCGCATGTGTGCATCTTGCCACGGGACGTGGCAGACAAACTGCTTAGTCCCAGGGCTGGCCAATGGAGGGCGGTGTGGGATAAATAAAGGCCTGGCTCTCCCTATTACAAGTCAATCTACCATGTCCTATGATTAAAAAGCTCTTATATTACAGTAAAAAAAATGTCAAAAATCTTACTGATTGGGGCTTTAAAGAGAATCTTGAATCTTGAATAGTCTGCTTGTATGCATTGAAAACTCCCCGGCTGCTATCTGCATTTGACAATAATGAGTGCATTTGCGTGCATGTTAATGTTCTGATGTTGATATTTTGAGTTCCTTCTCCATTTAACGTGGTAATCCGTGCTTTGTTTGATTGTGGTGCTAAACCGTCATTGTTGTGGTGTTTCTGCACTGGATTAGACCATAGACACAAATCATATGGACATATTTATTCCATTATATTTCTTCTCCCTGGCGGAGTTCAAACATTGGCCGTCACCATCTTGATTTTTGTCAGCAGAGTGGGAGGGAATGGGTTGAGTCCTTCCGCACCTCACGTGAGATGGGAGTTTCCCAGAGCCGCAGCTCCGCCTGCTATTGGTCCGTGATCGGCAAGCTGCGCGATCACTGGACAGGCGATCTGTCAATCACCCCCTTTTCTATCATCTACTTTACTCCAAACGAGCGAGTTATATAAAAAATGACCCCCCCCCTACAGTTGTTATGAAAAGGTGAAATTAGCTATATAGACTAAAACCGTGTTTTGCCCCTAACTGGAAAGATGTTTAATCCTGTTACAAAGTCCACTGGATTAGACCAGCCTGATCTAATGAGATTTCACCAAACGGGTGTGATGTATGTACTGTAGTATGATCAATGCGTTTAAAACAGGTGTGATGTCTCATTGTCTCGTCTGTACTGTAGTATGATCGATGCGTTTGAAACAGGTGTAATGTTTCATTGTCTCGTCTGTTCTGTAGTATGATCGATGCGTTTGAAACAGGTGTGATTTCTGTACTGTAGTATGATCGATGCGTTTGAAACAGGTGTGATCTCTGTACTGTAGTATGATCGATGCGTTTGAAACAGGTGTGATCTCTGTACTGTAGTATGATCAATGTGTTTGAAACAGGTGTGATCTCTGTACTGTAGTATGATCGATGCGTTTGAAACAGGTGTGATCTCTGTACTGTAGTATGATCGATGCGTTTGAAACAGGTGTGATCTCTGTACTGTAGTATGATCGATGCGTTTGAAACAGGTGTGATCTCTGTACTGTAGTATGATCGATGCGTTTGAAACAGGTGTGATGTCTGTACTGTAGTATGATCGATGTGTTTGAAACGGGTGTGATTCTCATTGTCTTGTCTGTACTATAGTATGATCAATGCGTTTGAAAAGTGAGAGGAATATCTTTCCCCGTCATGAAAGGGTTATGTGGAGGAGAGAGGAGAAGGAACAGGCAGCAGTTTGACATTGAAATTGCAGGATGGAACATGACAGTATCGACGTCAGGGTGATGGATGGCTGGGTACATTCGCTTCAAGTCCGATGACCCAGGTTCAAATCTCAGCTCATGTGGAGAATTCTTTTATAGCATTATATGAAATTTTCATTTTCTTAAGTTTTTCTTAACCATGACCAACACCTTAAAGAAATTCCTGGACAGTAGTTACTTAAACTTACAGGTATAGTTGAAGTTGAAAGTTTACATACGTAGGTTGAAGTCATTAAAGCTAATTTTTTAACCACTACACAGATTTCATGTTAAACTATAATGTAGTTTGGCAATTCGGTTAGGACATCTGCTTTGTGCAAGGAATTTTTCCAACACTTATTTACAGGAAGTAGAGAAAATCCCGCAAGACACTGACTTTACTGGTAAACTCTTTATTAGAAGATAAATAGGGAAAACAACGTTTCGGTGCTAGATCTTCATCAGGTTTTAAAAGACTGACTCATGTCAGTGAGGTATATATACAGGCTGGCCACACCCTGAAAATTGCTCAGGTGAGCTTGATTAGGGAACAGTGGATGTGGCTAGATGAAAACATTATAGCATACATACAGCCAACAACAACAACAATAATTAACAATAAATAGATAACCTTTTCAGAGTATACATGTAGAAAAAATTCCATCAATACATATCACATGGATAAAATTCCAAATTGGATGTAACATTATAGCCTATAGCCAACAACAACAATAATTCACAATAAATAGAGTACATATCACTCAGGGAAAGTTGCAAGGTCAATCCACAGAATACACCATCACAGTAAGTAACATCTCATCATTAAGACCCTTAGGAGCTAAAGTCTGCAAAGTGAAAATCCAATAAACTTCTCTTCTTTTCAAAAGCAGATCCATGTCACCACCTCTAGGTAGCATCATTAAAATGGACCGAAACAGGATAATTTCTGTCATTACGGCGTATCGTGCTCTTGTGTTCACTAATTCTCAGCTTTAGGGTGCTAATGCTAACAGTTATTTACAGACAAATTATTTCACTTATAATTCACTATATCACAATTACAGTGGGTCAGAAGTTTAGATACACTATGCTGACTGTGCCCAGGGGTGTAGTGGTAAACTATCCAATGTGACTAGTTTCCCCACCTTGTTTCCTCTCATTGATTGATACAGGTGATCTGAAAATAAGTGAATAAACTATCTGCCTCATTTCAAAGATTTGGTTATTGGTAAACTGCGTTTTCTTGCGTTTACCCTCCACTACGCCCCTGACTGTGCCTTTAAACAGCTTGGAAAATGCTAGAAAATTATGTCAGGGCTTTAGAAGCTTTTGATGTCATTTGAGTTCATTGGAGGTGTACCTGGGGGCGGCTTTAGCTCAGGAGGTAGAGCGGGTCGGCCAATGACGCAAGGGTTGGCGGTTCGATCCCCGCTCCCTCCCAGCTGCCGTTGCTGTGTCCTTGGGCAAGACACTTAACCCTCCTTGCTCCCGATGGTGTGTAGGCACCCTGCGCGGCAGCCTGCCGCCATCGGTGTATGAATGGGTGAATGTAGACTATCTACTCATTGTAAAGCGCTTTGGATAAAAGCGCTATATAAATGCAGACCATTTATCATTTACCATTTACCATTTACCTAACCTGTGGAAGGATTAGGGTTTTAATGACTTCAAGCCAAGTGTATGTAAACCTCCAACTTCAAATATAACTACATTAAAGCAGCTACGAGCAACTTTTTCGATTGTTATTAAACAGTCTAAATTTAATATCAATGCATCACATCTTACCTCTAATAGTAGACGAGACCAACGCAGAGTAGTCTCGCTTGAACCCAGAGTGAATCGGCCAGTGTTAGTCTGTCTGTGGCCAGGGCAGATCAGGAAGTGAAATGAAACGGTTTGCAGCAGCCACTTCGGCCATAACCACAAAATAACTTCCAAAAAACCTGTTAGAATATAACGAGAGATGTTCGCAAAAGTATGCATGGCGTTCACATTGTTTATGCTATGTTGCTAGGCAGCGCAAACGGGGTAGGCAGGCAGCTGCGTTTCACTTCCGGGTTTCACTTCCGCGTTTCACTTCCGGGTTTATCCGGTCCGGCGGGAAGGAGAGAGAGAGAGAGAGCCCCCTGTTGACGCGAGTTTAGACAGACACAGACTTAATAATCATCTAAGGGAGCAATCTCCAATTCACATGGCTTTGGTCTCAGCTACTATTATAGGTAAGATGTGATGCATCAATATTGTAATTATACTGTTTAATAACAATCGAAAAAGTTGCTCGTAGCTGCTTTAATAGCATGTCCATTTCATGCTGTTGCAACATAGTAAAGTCTAACTATGAAAATATTTTCAAAGAGGTGGAACGTGACATAGCCATTATGGACAAAACTGCTGGCTTCTTTGCAGACTAGGGTTGCTTCCATTAAAATGAATGTGCTGCCACGTATACATTTTGTGAGCATGATGATTCTGCTGCCTCCTCCAGAGGGATATTGGAAAAAGGTTGACACATTACTACAGAAATATATTTGGGATGGCAAACATCCAAAAATTTAATTTTCTACCCTACAAAGACCAAAAGGGGAGAGGGGCTTAGCCTTCCCAAATTTTTTGTTACACTATCAGTCTTTCCAGTTACGTCCACTCAAGACATGGTTTGAGGACTCTCCCCAAGCTGCTTGGAGAGACATTGAAGACATTAGTATCACCATTCAAACTTGAAGATGTACAGTATGTTACGTTTTGGTCCAATTATTTCGACCACAATAAGAAACCTCAGGATGGTTGAAAAGTACCTGGGAGGTAACTGGAAATGGCACATGAATACCCCCTTGTGGTGGAACAGAAATATTAGGTCAGGGAACAAGCCTTTTGAATCAACGGCATGGTCTTCAAAAGGGGTGGATCATTTGGGAGATATATGTAATTCAAGTGGCCTTATTAGCTTTGAAGAATTGTGCACCATGTTTGATCTACCAAGGACATCTTTTTTCCTATATCTTCAATTACGGAGTGCACTCCGTGCTTGTGGACTCCCATGGACTACAGGACTACAAATACACCCAATCGAGAGTTGGGTGACCACACTGTCCATCAGAGGACTTGTGTCAGCCATATATTCACAACTTCAACATCGAACACAGAAGGATCTGCCATTGACTAAAACTTGGAGCAGGGGCCTGGCCAGGGAGGAAGGGGACATAAATTGGGAAAACGTCTGGGAGAACATATTTCACTCATCAAAGAACCCCAACCATCAATTAATCCACTTTAAGCTGTGTCGGAGAGCCTACCATACACCACTCGCAAGATTTCATATGAAACTGGTAGCCAGCCCTAACTGTGATTTGTGCTCTCTCAATACACCTGGTACGTTTAAACACATGATATGGGACTGCCCAGAGGTCTATGACTTTTGGAAGAAAGTGACATTGTATTGAGTGAGAGACAACGCAAGTTATGGCTCGCAGGGTTAACTGCAGCTAAAAAGATAAGAATGTATTTGTATTTGTAAACTGTATAATGAAAATTGTTGTTGACCTGCAATAAAAAACAATTGATCACAACAAAAATTCATCACTTTTTGCAGCAGAGGATTTGACCCAGTGAAGACCTACCAGACACTGGGTGTTTTGCGATCGCGCTGAATCTTTCGGGAAGTGTAAAGAGCACCCCTGTGGGGTGAACTCACACTACAGTTGAAATACTGTGTGCACGTTACCGCAGCTGTTTAAAACATGGCAAAAGAAAACACAAATCCAGACTCTCCATCCTCTCAATTTCTCTCCCCTCACTATGCGCTGTTCTGAGTGGATGCCATGATAATGAGGCATTGCTCTGATTGGCTGCCTGATCGGCTGGATGTGAGGTGCAGATACGGCAAAACTCCAAAACCAACATGGCGGCTCCTTCTCTGACAGAACATGTAAAACCAAATTGCAAATATGCAAATTGCTACCATTGTGACATCACAATGGGAGCCAAATTTAAACAACTTTTAAAAGCGCATGTTTTTCCAAGCAGGAGGCTAGGACAGCAATGCAGAGGCATTCACTTTTCACATTCTGTGGGTTGTTAGGTTGACGGATGACTAAAGTATATATGTCAACTGGGCCCGGTGCCTCTGTGTCTGCGATTGCCCGTGGATACATGAACCGTTAGCATACGTACAGTCCTGTATGTCAGGCTCTCCTCGCAAACCAGAGTTCAAATCTCCTTCATGCGCCGACGTCCTCAGAGCCACAGGCAGCCACTTGGTGGAAAGGTCATGTCCCATGTTGAGCAGCGAATGTATATTACCCCTTTAATTAAGAGATGCCATACTGTTCACAAGACATTATGAGCATCAGAGATTGCTGCTTACGCCCACACACCTAATCACCACTCAGCACTAACATTTTGCCAAATTAATAACTGAATCATTTTACTAATCTGCATATAATTTGCATTTTCTAGCCCTTAAGTGTATTTCGGCATGATGTCATTTGTAATTGTGGCAATTCCGCAGCCAGGCGCATTGTTTTCCCAGCCAGTTATGATATTCAAAGCGCTAATCACAAATAAGCACCGCTGATATCATTGCGGTTACTAAACTCCATCAATGCTTTGAGAAGGAAGGAGATTCAGGAGTGGTACCGTAGCCTAATTTAAAATAGCACAGTTACTGTAGTGATGAGGATGGAAACGCATCCGCTGCCAGTGGATGATAGTCATCTTTAATGGAGTTGTTCTGTCTGCCAGCACTGTCACAAAGAAAGCTATCCAAACAGTGCTTCAAAGCCATTTCTAATCACATGATAGCCCAAAGGGATGATTGAAGCTCCCGCATGAGTGATAACCTCATGGTGAAAAATGTAGTGAAAGCTGCATCCTAACAGCCCCCGAATAATGATAGATAGATGAATAAATAAATAAATAAAATAAAACACACATGAAGAAAATGATTGAATCAGTTGATAGGTCTTGGGGAGGAAGATTCTGCATCTGGGAGGCAATCCAGCCTTCTTTGACCTATTTCTCTCCCTCACTAAATCGGGACAGGGTGGTGGTGGTGGTGGTGGTGGTGGTTATGGAGATGTAGCTACAAACATTTAAAAGGAAGTCCATTTACCACACTGATGCAGCGCTGTCATTTATAACACCAACTCCGAGCAAGACCCGCCCTGTAAATATTCACTCAGCCCTTGAGATGATTTGTGTGACAAGCCCAATGATTCCGTAGTTTTCTTTGGGGTTTAGTGGAATTGAAAGCATACAAAGGCGCAGTAATGAATGATAGTTATTAGAGAGTTTGAGTAAAGCACCCTCTTGACACAGAGATTCACATGTAAGACTGTAATGTGCTGCTAACCTAATTGAACTTTCTTTATGGCTCTGGTTCTCACTGGGGGGAAATATGAGCCCCATGTGTCAAACTTGAGGGCCACATTGGTGTCTTACCAAGGGTCTAATGCATACATCATACAGTACAGATTGTTTATTTCATACATCATAACTCATACAGTACAGACTGTTTATTTCACAATTATTAAGTCATTTTAGCATGTAACTCATTCTTGTTTTGATGTCGTTAACAAACTCTAAATATTGGTTTGGATTTCACTGTAATGCTGGATATCAAATTTTAATGAATTTCAATAATAAATGAATTCATTTCTTAGCCAGCTCAGGCATTAGTCTGGCGCCACAGTGACGGGCTAATTGAACGGTACGTAGCGGCGATCCAGCTGCAGGCTATATTTGCATAGCTTCATGATAATTTTTCAATGACACGTCAGCAGGCGCTTTATCATGTCTCAGTCAGGACCAATTTCTCCATCTTTTCCTCCTATGAATACATTATAGCAGCGAGCCATACATCTTCCCTAGCTGTCCTCACACTGAGTGCTCGCTCCCAATGAAGTGGGGGGTGGGGGGGGGGGGGGCAGTTTGTCACGCACCGTTTCCCTGCGCTCCGTCTGCGGCGCCACCCCAGTCCGTCCGCTGTGAGTTATTGGCCCTGGGCCAGCCAATCGCCATCGAGTTATCGACTTATTTGATGACGTGTTGAGATATTGGGGAGTATAATGCTTAATGGAGTCGTGAAGGAGCCTCTGAAATTATCATGCCCCTCTGCCCATCCCCCCCCCCCCCCCCCCCCCCCCATATGCATTGTAACTCATTAGTCGATTTCCCTGGATCAATCAGAGTAGAGTTATCGCGGGTCATTAAGAACGTAAACCCTAAATGTTGTCCTCTGGGGGAAATCCATTGTGGCGCAGTGGGAGGTGAAAAGCTGATGATTGCGGAGGGGGGTCTTGAGGCACTTAGTACCACAACAATGGCAGTTATGTTGCTTACATTCGTCGAATCGCAGGCAGATTTACACACAGGACACACACACACACACACACACACACAGAAAGCGAGAGCGAGAAAGACTTGAGCAATTTAGAAGCAATGATAAAGCTATTAAGCTGTTACGGTACGGTTGACTCACTCACTGATTGGCACTGTTTGGCATTATTCCACTTCAAAAGGTCTATTTGTGATGATGGCGTGGCAACAACAATAAGGCCACTTAGAGTGTCTTCAGATCCATGAGTCTTTCATAAACTATCCAAACCTCACAGCGGGTAAAGGGCAATCTCACAAGATTATACTTGTGTCAGATTAAATGACACCGTGCTGCGGTTTCAATTGGCGAGCAGCAGCAAGCGACTCCCAGCTTGAACAATAACATCTCATTGCTTTGGAAACAGAATGGAGAATGCTGTGGATGCCAGAAGTGTTCCACGGCCTTGTAGTAAACAATGTGTGAGCTGACGTATTATGTGGGCGCATGACAGGCTATTCATATTGGCTCTGACAGCTCCCCCACAGGACTTCACCTGCCTCAGACTCTGCTGATGAAGAGATTTCAAATCATATGTGCAATCGACCGGGCTGGAGATCACACACGGGGTCAGACACAAAATGCAAAGTGTTTGATTTAACCTGCTTGAAGGGTGGAGTTCACCGCATCAGGACGGACACTGTTCGCTAAACTGCCAGGCAGAGAGCAACTCAATTGTTTTTTTGTTTTGTTTTTTAATCAGGTTTTTTCAGATTTTTCATTGTGCCACCCTCTCCGATACATGTGCAGTCCCCAGCCACTTCTTTTCACCTGACAGCGAGGAGGTTCACCGGCAGGACATAACACGTGGGAGGATCACCCTATTCCCATCAGTTCCCCTCCCCCGGAACAGGTGCCGCGGTCGACCAGAGAGGACACTAGTGCAGCGACCAGCCTTAATTCGGCTTCCCACCCGCAGACACGGCCAATTGGGCCTGTATGGACACCCGACCAAGCCATAGGTAACACGGGGTCTCGAACCTGCAACCCTCATCTTGGTAGGCAGGGAACGTACTTTTGCGCCCTGCAACTCAATTGATTTTAAAGTAAACCTAACTCCACCCTTTTGTTCACTGAACTGACATTCCCATCAATGGCGCCATTTGTATTCACATCATAATTTTTTAGGACCAATTATCCTCTTTTATTAATGCGATTCTGACTTTAGTTGAAGTAAGCAGAATCACAGTAACATATATGTGGAGCACGCTGATTTTATTAATCATCATTAATAAACACCAGTTAGGACATGTAATACATCTTCACACTTTTTGAACTGTGGTCAAGTTGCACATTGTGTTGTGTGGAGGTGGAAGTGCAGTCTTGTACTGGACTGGACCAAGATGACAGGAAGCAGGAGTCCAACATTTTGAGGGGTTGGGGAAAGAGTTTCTCTTACACTAGCAATGGGTTAAATAGGCACAATGCAATACAACTGCGCCTTTTGCTTGGCCGGAAATGATGGTGGTGTCCAGGTAGTTTCCAGGACTTTCCAGATGGTTTCCAATACTTTACAACTGACCCATGATGACGTTCCCCGGATCATACCCCACTGCCATGCAAATGTTCAGCCCAATCTGACATGGGGTGTGGGCGTACGGTGGTTTCCAGGACTTTGCAGGTGGTTTCAGGACTTCATGACCTGCCAATGACCTTCCCTGGAGTATAACCCACCGCCACATTTTGAGCCCAATCCGACCTGCAGAAGAGAAGAGGAGAGAAGAGAAGAGGAGAGAAGAGGAGAGAAGAGGAGAGGAGAGAAGAGGAGAGAAGAGGAGAGAAGAGGAGAGAAGAGAAGAAGCATATTGTGTGCGGTAACCTCTTTTTTCTAACATGCATAAAAGACCCACACACAGACAGACAGACGCCGTCAACTTTATTATAGATAGATGATGATGATGACATGTATTGCAAGACATGAATTGACAGGTTTTAGATGGACTAAGTGCTATGATGGTGACATTTTCAGATTCCTCTGAGCTAAAAAAAAACAAAAAAAACTTTGTGTGATGAAATGTACTGTAATTTTTTTTCTTCCCAATAGAACCTCTGATTCCCTCTTCTATTCATATTGTTATTGGAAGCTGTCAAATTATGGATTCACAGCTTAATCAGACTTGGGCAGTATTGGTATTTGCTAATAGTGGCCCTGGGCAATATCTAAACAATATCTAAAGTCCATTCATCTCGTACTGAAGGCTGAACCTTCTGCAGTAAATAGTATTTGATCTCTTTCTCATGACATAGTTAGACCAGTCTCCCACTGATCTGTACTTGACCTCACAGCATGGAAGCCATATCTCCCACAACTCACAGGCTTTTACTGCTATAGCATTTAACCCTTTCCCACAAGCCAGGGCATTGTAAAACAAGGTGAGCGAGCCGTCCGAACCCCCCCCCCCCCCCCTTCCTCCCTCCTGAGGTCAAGCCGAGGGTCGCCCCCCATTTGGAAGGTTAATGCCTGCGAGACAGAAAGCAGCAAATGCTTGGGTAGCGGTGGCCTTTGAACCGGTTGTAAAGAGCAGTGCTTGAGAGCTGTGTTGTTCCCCCCCGGCGGTAATGTATAATATATCCATCCAGCAGACAGAGGGCTTTTTACCGCTCCTTGTCAAAGTACGTCTCTTGACAAATGAAGGTTTCATCTAAAGTGAAGGGCGCGAGCTGCTTTTGTCTTGAAGTCGGTGAAGTCAATCGCCCTCTTCAAGTTATATTTCACTGTTGATTTAAAGTTTGGGGCTGACTGACGTATCCTTGTGGGGAGTTCGTCAGCAGTCAGTCACCGACCTCAGCTGTCCCGCTTTCACTGAAGCAATATGTCACTGACTTCTGGTTTGTTGGAACATCGTACCTATCGATAGTATCGATACGTATAATACAATTTTTTTTTTAAAGATACAATGCTCATTCGCAACAGTATCGATACCAGTGCTTTCTCTTCATGAAAAATCCCACCGCCGCAACCCCCCCACCCCGCTATCGAAAATGGTATCGAAATGGTATCGAGTATCGATATTTCCCTGGGTATCGGTATCCAACTTAGAAATTCTAGTATCATGACAACCCTTGTTGTTCCAAACTGAAGCATCTGTGTAGCCACAATACCCGATGCATCTTCCAATCTCCCCTCCTCTTGTGCTGGAAGTCTTCTTTGCTCACTTGTGTGTTTAGCCCAGGCATCTCCTCACGCTCCTCACACTCTCCATCCTCTGCCTCTGCTCTCTCCAGCCTATCTCTTTGAACAGCAGGTGTTTGATGTTCCAAGGGAGCAGCGTGCAGTGTGCGGCTTTGGCGTTCTCCTTAGGCTCTGTCCTCCTTACCCAAATCCTTTAGTCTTCTGTGTATCCAATGAGCGATTGCATACTTACCATACTAACCACGCACGACTTTGATCAAGCTTTTATGCACTGCAATGCCTTTACTTTGACTTTACTTCAGTGTGGGGGCTCGGACTTTGGGCACAATAGTGTTTTGATGCTGCATGAAATTAGTTATGGAGTTCAAAAGGCAGAATTTTGGATGGCCATTTATCACATTCCCCCTCGCTCAACTAGGTCGTTTATCATTTCATTTTTTTGTGAGCGAGGGGAAAAGAGAGAGAAAGTGAAAGAGAGAGACAGAGAGAGAGGAGAGAGAGAAAGTGAAAGGGGGAGAGAAAGGACAGAGAAAGAAAGAGCAGGGAGAGAGAGGACAGAGAGAAAAGAGAAAATCATGAAAAGCAATTGGGACTTTCTGAAAGAGAGAGATTTGAGAGTGTGCGTGTGTGTGTGTGTGTGTGTGTGTGTGTGTGTGTGTGTGTGTGTGTGTGTGTGTGTGTGCGTGTGTGTGTGTGCGTGCGCGCGCGCGCGCGTGTGTGTGTGTGTGCGGGTGCGTGTGCGTGTCTGTGTCTGTGTCTGTGTGTGTGTGTGTGTGTGTGTGTGTGTGTGTGTGTGTGTGCGGGTGCGTGTGTGTGTGTGTGTCTGTGTGTGTGTCCTCTTCTCATCCACAGTGTTTCGCCGAGTTCCTCTGTGAGTTCAGTTTCACAGCATCGTCTCTGTAAACACGTTGACACATTTACATTTCGTAACATTTTTAGTTTATTTTTTATTTTTTCCCCAGCTTCATCTGAACCGGAAAAGGCTAAAACTTTCAAAGCTCTGCCCAAAAGTATTCCTCTGGTGGTAAGCAGTATGCCACACATGCTTACTCTCCTCTCATATCCGTGGGAGTGCAGGCTTTGTATGTGTCTCTGGCGGCTCAGTGGGTTGCAGAGCATAATAAGTGCATTGTGTTGGTGGGTGTTATGTAGAAGTCATTTGAGGACTGTGAGTGCACCTTTTGAGTTGGTGCCAGGCAGCTTTTCTTGATGTGCCCTTGAGCAAGGCCCTTAACCCCAACCGCTCCAGTGAAGGTGATCAGTGGCCAGCAGATGAGACTGTGGTTGTACTGGTCAGCTTCTAGGTGTGAATCACTACGTTTACATGCACACAATAATCCACTATTATTTGGAAAATGACAATATTCTGAATTTGGTAACGGTCATGTAAACAGCATGTTCCAGTTGCATTTTCCGAATTTGGCCTTTTTCCGAATTTAGCATTTTCCGATTAAGACGTGGGATATTGCATTATTATTTGGGTTTTAGGAGGATTATTTGATCATGTACATGTATACAGTGCATTTGGAATATGTGTCTCAGGGTTTTTACCACAGTTTGCGACGCATCTTGCCTGTTTGCAGTCAGCTGATGTGTGCTAGAAGCGCTAGAAGAGGCAATATAAATGTATCATATAATCATCATCTCTGGCATGCGAAAAGAAAAGCCAACATTTCTGATCGGGAGGAGATGAGAAACAGGGAAGGCCAAAATGCTTGCGAGTTAAAAAATAAATAAAAATCCATTGGAGTGAATGGAGATGACGCAAATCTTATAACTATGACTCTGGCCTAACAATGTAGCCTTTTTTTAATAAGAAAAACTTGGATATCAGGTTTTTGGATATGTGCTAATATCGCAACGCCAAACTTTTCAGCAGCAAGCTCCTGAAATGGACCAGATGATGCTGGTAAGAATAGAGTCAGGGCTGGGCTGTTTGTTCTTAACAGAAAAACTCAGCTGATTCTACCTGCATCTCTCTCTCTACCCCCCTCCTTCACGTGTCGGGGAGGGCGAGCTACGGCTGCATGTAAACGGGAAAATTAGTGGATTATTCATTTAGTCGGAATATTGTCTTTTTCCGAATATGGGCAAAAACCGGAATATTAGTGTGCATGTAAACGTAGTCATTGTGTGTGTGAATGTGAACAAGGTGCTCCTGAAAAAGAGAGCATTGCTCTCAGTGAGACTCCTCCTGTATCAATAATCGTAAACAAAAAAGAGTACATTTTAATTCAAATGGTCACAGATTGACACAAGATGACAAAGTAAATAGCAGTAAATTCCATGCTTGCACCGCATACATTCATCAATACCCAACTAAATAATGTGTTTTCAGATAACTATTAGAAAAGTAAATACAAACAGTTATTGCCACATCAACATGCCACATAGCAGTCACAAAAACATGCTTCCCTCCTCTCGCACAGTTGCCTGTGCTAGGGGTGAGAATCACCAGAGTCCCCACGATACGATATTATCATGATACTTAAGTCATGATACAATATTATTTGCGATTTAAAAAAATATTGAGATGTATTGCGATTTATGACCTTTTTTCAAATGCAAATTATGTCCCCAAAGGAAAAACAAACTTTGTCAACATCTGTTCGGATAACGTTTCTAGTCATCTCACTTCATTCATTTTTATTGCAGCAAAATGGGATTGTCAAGCAGACAGACGGTGCCCTCTATCGTTGCAACGGCCTAAAAACTGCACTTAGTGCCA
>NC_139625.1:66256752-66309252 GCF_964638095.1 Poromitra crassiceps
GGAGGAAGCATGGGCTAGCTAGTGTACACAACTCTCCCCCCTAGTAGTAGTTTGAAGTCGATACGTTGCTTGACAGGGAGCCAGTGGAGAGAGTGGAGGACAGGGGTGATGTGATCGCGGGACCGGGTGTGAGTGAGCAGGCGGGCGGCTGAGTTTTGGACCATCTGGAGTCTATGGAGGGAACGGGAGGTGATGCCGGTGAGGAGGGAGTTGCAGTAGTCGAGGCGGGAGGAGATGAAGGCATGGATGAGGGATTGAGCAGCAGGGGGGGAGAGGCAGTGTCTGACTTTAGCGATATTGCGGAGATGGAAATATGAGGTTTTAACAACAGAGCTGACGTGGGGATCGAAGGAGAGGGTGGGGTCCAGGTTGAAACCAAGGTTGCGAGTCAGGGGGGAGGGGGTGATGGTGGAGTCATGACGTCATGATCAGTAGGGGTATGCAGCCAGGAGTAGGATTGAATACCCCCCCCCCCCCCCCTGTGGAGTCTAGACCTGGTGGTGGTGCAGGTGGTGTTGGTCTTGCTGGAGAAGGCTTCTGAATCTGAAGACCTCGGAGAGGACTGGAGGAGAGTGGCGTGGAGGAGGACGCAGGAACGTACTGAAACCCAGCAGACCAGACAGAGAGAAACAGGGGGCTTTTAGCTATGACAAGTAGACGATGATAGACTGAATGGGAAGATGTGTCTTACTCTGATTGGCTTAATCTAAGCGTTACCACCCACAAACAGTGATGCTAGGTAGAAGCGGGAAAGGGGTGATTGATGACTGAGTTTTATGAATCAGTGGGCGTGACAATTAAAGGTTTTCTCCTAACCGGGAAAGAAGTGAATGACGACAGAAGGGATGAATGAGTGCCCGTGACAACTGAAGGGTTTCTCCTAGAAGCGGGGTGATTAAGAAGTGGGTATGGCAATTAGAGAGTTTCTCCTAGGAGAGTGAATAAATGAAAAGAGAGTGAATGAATGACACTACAGGTCTCTCTTAAAGAATCTTCGCTAAGCTTCATGTGACTGCACACAACAAAACGTTTTGACAGAGCTTTTTCAAGCTACACGTGTATTAAGAAGAGTGACAACTTTGCTTGCTTACTATAGAATTTACCATTCTTACTACAGTATTATAGAATTTACCATTCTTACTACAGTATTATAGAATTTACCATTCTTAAGGTCCTTACACACCGAGCACGTTTTTTTCGTGCGATTAATTCGCACGTCAATAATATTTTCCGAACCAATATCAGTCAATGCAACCGTGCATACCAACGGCGAAGTTTTGCGGAGCGTTATTGCGGTGTTTATTTTTTCGAACCATGGTCGATTTTTCAGAAATTCGCTTCCGACGTGTACACATCTGTGGCTGTGATTGACAGGTGGGTCAAAACTCGCATCTCAATTTCGTGCCGTATATTCGCATCGCTCTTGATGTGTAAGGACCTACTCTTCCAGCTCAGACTTTAACTCACAGTACTAGTAGAACATTCAGAGATTGGAGAGATTCTGTGAGGTAAAAGGCTGTGTATTTTGGTGTGTGTGTGTGTGTGTGTGTGTGTGTGTGTGTGTGTGTGTGTGTGTGTGTGTGTGTGTGTGTGTGTGTGTGTGTGTGTGTGTGTGTGTGTGTACAGTGCAGTACAGTACAGTACAGTATATTGGCAGCATGAACTCCAGCAGGTGGGTGTGTGAGCCTACAGGACAGTAAGAAAAGGAGGCAGGTGTTTACTACCTAGCACTGCTGTTTGTCTATGATGCCTCAGTGATCTAGCCTTGCTGTTTCCTATAGCTGGCAGCAAGCTCGGACAAAGCTTGGAGTCAACAGGATAGTATAGGAGCCCCCTCACCCCCCCTCTCTATTCTGTCTTTTTTCTTGCTTTTTCTCTTGTCAGTCCTCCTGTCATTCTTTCCCTCTCTGCCTCAATTCAAAGAGAATTATTGGCACAGTGCAACATGCAGTAAGCTGACATTGCCAAGGCAGAAAAACAAGACAACTTACTCTCTTTCGCATTCTCTCTCTCTTGCTCCCGCTCTCTCTTTCTCTCTCGCTCCCTCTGTCTCTCTTTGTCTGCCTCTCTCTCACTCCCTCTATGTCTCTCTGTCTCTCTCGCTCCCTCTGTCTCTCTGTCTCTCTCTGTCTGCCTCTCTCTCTCTGTCTCTCTCGCTCCCTCTCTCTGTGTGCCTCTCTGTCTCTCTCGCTCCCTCTGTCTCTCTATGTCTCTCGCTCCGTCTTTGTCTTGCTCTCTTTCTCCATCTCTCTCTCTCCATCTCTCTCCATCTCTCTCTCTGCCTCTTACTTTTCCTGGGAGTGATCGATGCATGCATGCGTGACCTTCATCTCCAATGCATTAGTCAGCTCCCTACATATCACACCCTGCCATACATCTCAATAGGATGAAATGGTGCCATTCCACATCTTCTCTCCATGCATATCTATCTCTCCTCCTCCCTCTCTCACTCACCCTCTCTCTCGCTCCGTCCATCCCTTCATTGAACGAAGTGACACTTTTTTCACGCTAAAATAAATGGGCTCCAAACAAACGGCGGCTACATTCCGAGGCAACTCAATGCGCCGCCGAGCCCGATAACGCTTATGAGACGAACACGAGACAGAAAGCAAAGATGAATAGATTCCCTGGCTGCAAAGTAACGTGCGGATCTCGGCGCGATACGGATCTGGCCACCAACTGTCTGGAAGTATTACAGATGCTGATCCTGCAGCCAGCGTCGGCCCTGGACATGTGATGTTTACAGAAGACCTGCGTGGATGTGTGATTATCGATAGCAATCTCAGGACAAAGACAAGTCTGGGAGGGGGGAGTGATAAGGTAAAAATAATGTTTCCCTTACCTCGCCCTTACACAGCCGCAATAAGGTAAAAATAATGATTACCTTAGCTCACCCTGGCTCATTTAGCGAGGAACAAACGCTATATGTATTTTACCACACACTTTTCAACAACACTGAAGAATACATACTCTGCATTGTTAATAGTGTGTATGAAATGAGACACATCACATTGCTTAGTGAATCAGAAATACTATTAGTCCAACATGGTAATTGGATATCTTATTTTAGAACAAAACTAATATTCTTACCAGGGAAAAGCCATTAACTATTTAAAGCATAATTAACACCCACTCAATCATCATTTTCCATTACAAGATACTGAAAATCATCTAACACAACTCCATACAACGGCCAGGAGCAAATAAACATGTTGAATTCTGCACTGCTTGGATCTGCCAAAGGCTTTTAGCGAAGATTATTTACACACACACACACACACACACACACACACACACACACACACACACACACACACACACACACACACACACACACCACACACACACACACACACACACACACACACACACACACACACACACACACACACACACACACACACACACAAAACTTTAATAAATCGAATACACTAGTAGGATCCTATTAGGATCCTCTGATGTTAGTGGTGAAATGGAATCTTTAAATATCCCATTTAAAATGTAATTAAAAATGTAATATGAAAAATGCCATGAAATATTCAGCAATAGTTCACGCGTTGTATCATTGGGGCTATAAGCCCTCTGTCTAAGGAGATTATTGTGCGTGAGATGAGGAGAGGGAGGGCAACAAGCCCAGGCGAACACAAATGAAAATTATCCATCATATAATGAGCTGTCTTTGTGCTTTGTGCTAGCTGCCATGGCTGCCTTCCTACACACTGCACTCCACACACCACACTGTACAGTTCATCAGCGCGGCTCTGGAGGGCAGGTGCGCTCATGTACTGTAGAGCACTTTACATTGGAGGGCCATGTAAGGCTTTATTGTTATGCATGGGAGTGGAACTGGTGAACAGAATAGTAATTAGTTTTTCTCTCTCTCAGAGAAACGTGAGCGGATGTGTACGTGTGTGCATGTCACTGAAAAATACACTAGGTGTGAATCGGATTAGACTGTTCACTATACAGTATGCTACGCTTCAAACACTGTTGACACCATGGGGAATATAATTAAATCAAGTTATTCTTCTTCGTTTCACCTTAAGCAGGGGTCGGAATTGCCATTCAGCTGGCAGGAGTACAGAGCGCAGGCCATTCAGCTGGCAGGAGCACAGAGCGCAGGTCATTCAGCTGGCAGGAGCACAGAGCACAGGCCATTCAGCTGGCAGGAGTACAGAGCGCAGGCCATTCAGCTGGCAGGAGCACAGAGCGCAGGCCATTCAGCTGGCAGGAGCACAGAGCGCAGGCCATTCAGCTGGCAGGAGCACAGAGCACAGGCCATTCAGCTGGCAGGAGTACAGAGCGCATGCAGCCATGCTTCCTAGCTTGAACTACTGAACGACTCCAGCGAGCGGAGGGACAAAGCCTGGAAGGGCAATACTGAATCCGTCGCCGGTGCAAATTGTGCCCGAGCAGTGAAACGCACAGAGCAGAGTATCACAGTTCAACACAGAGCAGAGTATCACAGTTCAACACAGAGCAGAGTATCACAGTTCAACACAGAGCAGAGTATCAGAGTTCAACACAGAGCAGAGTATCACAGTTCAACACAGAGCAGAGTATCACAGTTCAACACAGAGCAGAGTATCACAGTTCAACACAGAGCAGAGTATCACAGTTCAACACAGAGCAGAGTATCACAGTTCAACACAGAGCAGAGTATCACAGTTCAACACAGAGCAGAGTATCACAGTTCAACACAGAGCAGAGTATCACAGTTCAACACAGAGCAGAGTATCAGAGTTCAACACAGAGCAGAGTATCACAGTTCAACACAGAGCAGAGTATCACAGTTCAACACAGAGCAGAGTATCACAGTTCAACACAGAGCAGAGTATCACAGTTCAACACAGAGCAGAGTATCACAGTTCAACACAGAGCAGAGTATCACAGTTCAACACAGAGCAGAGTATCACAGTTCAACACAGAGCAGAGTATCACAGTTCAACACAGAGCAGAGTATCACAGTTCAACAGTATCACAGTTCAACAGCACCGTGCTAATTGGCGCGAGGCTTTGTGGCGTAGGAGCGCTGATGCGTTGTTGCTGTGGGGAGCATGAAAAGCTATGAAAGCGAGGGCAGCGGGACCCACGCACACACACCCACACGCTCTCGCTGCTGTTTTATTTTTACACACTTGCTTCTCACAGACTGTTGCAAAAAAACGACTATCTGAAGCAGCATAAAACACATAGAGTCACTTGCACACACATACACACACCCCTACATACACACACACACACACACACACACACACACGCACACACAAGCATGCAGTCACCAGGCCCTCAAAACGCTGATCGCCCACACGTTCAAATTGCAGAGATGCGGCACTCTGATGTGCCTTTGTGTGAGTAAGACAGTGAATCAAAAGAGAAGTTCAGGAGAGCAGCCGTCGCTCCATCCAGCTGGATCCTGAATGGGAAGCTGCCTGCTTTTCCCCCTTTCAACACAGACAGTGGTGACGTTCAGACAGGCTGCTGCACCACTTACAGGCGATCATACAAACGGGTTGATGGACTACGTTGAAGTTTTCTATCGGCCAATTATACTTGGCCAATTCCCCCTGCTGTCCCGGTCGTTGCGCCACCCCCTCTGCCGATCTGGGAAGAGTTATAGTCTCGCTAACACATGCTTCCTCTGACACGTGCAGTCAACAGCCGCTTCTTTTCACCTGACAGCGAGGCGTTTTACCGGCAGGACGGAGCGCGTGGGAGGATCACGCTATTCCCCCCAGTTCCCCTCCCCCCGAACAAGTGTCCACGACCGACCAGAGGAGGCACTAGTGGAGCGACCAGGACACATACATTTAAATCCGGCTTCCCGCCCACAGGCACGGCCACTTGTGCCTGTATGGACGCCTGACCAAGAGTCAGGGGGGAACACGGGGACTCGAACCTGCGACCCTCATGTTGGAATCTACCGCTGCACTATCCTTTTTTGCCTCTTTAGATTTATTTTTCCCCCGATCCCCATGTGGCTTCTGCTTAAAGAAAACCGGTTCTTGTCGTTTGTCTCCCGGCGGCCCGCTCCTCTTCCTGCTCGTCTTTTGTTCCTCTCCCGCCCCCTCCCTCCCCTCCCCTCCCCTCTCTTCTTCTTTCCTTTGTGATCCGCATCGCCGTTCAACACTTCCATTAAGCAATTAGCCGTGTGTCACATTGCCTAGGAATCTGTGACTGCTGTCTCTCTGGCAGAAGTAAGGGGTGTAATTACGGCGCCATTGTCCTTTTGAAATACGATAATACCCTCGTAATTGTAGCCCATTCCGCATGTCCTCAAAATCTAACTTCTCTGCTGAAGACATGCCTGCCTTTTAAAAGCAGGTAGCTTTCTGTCTGACTAGAATCTACTGTATGAAGCTAACCTGAAAATTACCATGAAAATGTCCTCGCTTCTTCTTCTTCTTCTTCTTCTTCTTCTTCTTCTTCTTCTTCTTCTTCTTCTTCTTCTTCTTCTTCTTCTTCTTCTTCTTCTTCTTCTTGCATTTACAGCGACGCCAGCAAAGATGCTAGAGCTATTTCAAGCTCTTACTATGGACAATTTGTCTGAAATGCGGGAAATAATTACAGAGAATGTAATCTTTAATCATTGTGTTTTCGCTTCTGGATGTCGGACAACCATCATTAAAGCGTCCCTATTTGTTTTACAGCTTGAGACAGTACAGTGGATTAGTATTGACATGTCTTATTAAAGGGCTGGTCGAAGCCTCTGAGGCAAAGGAAGGAATCAGGCACATGAGCATTCAAGCACACACACCCTGCCACACACACACCCTACCACACACACACACCCTGCCACACACACACACCATGCCACGCACACACCCAACCACACACCCTGCCACACACACACACTACCACACACACACACACCCTGCCACGCACACACCCAACCACACACCCTGCCACACACACACGCCCTGCCACGCACACACCCTACCACACACACACCCTGCCACACACACACCCAACCACACACACACCCTGCCACACACACACCCTGCCACGCACACACCCAACCACACACACACCCTGCCAGGCTGCCACACACACACCCTGCCACCCACACACCCAACCACACACACACACCCTGCCACACACACCCTACCACACACACACCCTGCCACACACACACCCTACCATACACCCTGTCACACACACACCCTGCCATGCACCCTGTCACACACACACACCCAACCACACACCCTGTCACACACACACCCTACCACACACACACCCTGCCACGCACACACCCAACCACACACCCTGCCACACACACACCCTACCACACACACACACCCTGCCACGCACACACCCACACACACCCTGCCATACAAAGAGACGATTGAACACCTTGCTGAAAATATGTCTCCATCGCTCTCTCCTCGCCTGTTTGGAAATTCATATCAACATCTGGAAAGTGTCATAAATCCCCGGTTCTTGTATCTCTTTCTGGCACATACACACACACACACACACACACACACACACACACACACACACACACACACACACACAAATACTTTGATGTCAGCTCAGTGTTGGGGACTCTGTCACCTCGAGATGCCGTTGCCGTATCCCTCGGCCTCTTAAATATTCCCTTTGATGTGGTTAATATGCCGACTCGAGTCCAAACACTGACGCAGTCCCGTGTTCAAAGACCAGCCCAACATCCTGTGCAACACCTCGATAGCTAATGAGCCAAACGCCCTCCAAACGTTCCTGCTTTCTGACGCTTTCTGCTGTTGTTAGTTCAATTGTAGTTTATTAACACAATCTAATTTTTATTATTTAAGCTCAACAATGTTTTTTAACACCTAGTTTTCTTTTCATCTTAGTTTTAGTTTGTGATCATAACCTTGTGTTCGTGGCTAATCCTGTATTTTTTTAACACCAGCCTGCAAATCCCCCAGCTTTAACTTCCCAGGTTTGAATGCAGGCTTACTGTTGTTGGCCAGGATTTGTCCTCCTATATACTCATATAGGCCCCTTCATATTTTCTTTCAACAGAGATTTAAATGTTCCATTTTATGCTAATTATATGCTATTTTTAGCTGTTTAAAACATGTCTCATGGGTTTATTCCATCTTGTGAAGGGCTCTTTGCATGAGTGGAGTGTCTTACTCAAAATGCAACTTTCCTTCAAAAACAACCCAAGGCACACTGTAGGATTTGTGAAAAATTAAAGTGCCTTTATTTTACATGGCAAAAATGTTCAAAATGAGCAACGTGTTGCAACCATAGCTTTTGAAGACCTATGGATGGTTTTTGAAAGAAACTTGCATTTTATATTTAAGACAGTCCACTCATGCAAAGAGCCCTTCACTGGATGGAATAAGCACAATAAAGCAGCTGAAATATTCAAAGAGCACCTGTAAGTGATCACCATAAAGACCCAGCAGCACCTGTAAGTGATCACCACTGAGGACAACATCTTGTCAAATGGTGGTCTATGATCTAATGTATTTGGGAATCCATGACAAGTTGGGTAATCCCTGCTCTAGGCCATCCTATCAATCTGCTCCTCTGTCCTCACTGTCACATCTACAGCATGTACTGTAGGCTGGACCCTGCTTTTCCATAGATTAGATGAGGTGGACCAGCCTGCCTGCGAGCTGCCACTCACCCTAAAAGAATTCCATCAGTATTGGCTTCAGTGGAGAGTTTTAAGGTCAAAATTTACTTTCCGATGCCTTTTCTCCGCCAAGAGAAATGTCTGGGGCAAACAACGTGCTGCACTATATGAAAAACTAGTGATATATTGAACCAGGGTGCAAAGCCCCCTGCTATTTAAAGGAGTGTACTGTATGAGCTCCAACATGTCAGGGTACTGTATGAGCTCCAACATGTCAGGGTACTGTATGAGCTCCAACATGTCAGGGTACTGTATGAGCTCCAACATGTCAGGGTACTGTATGAGCTCCAACATGTCAGTGTACTGTATGAGCTCCAACATGTCAGTGTACTGTATGAGCTCCAACATGTCAGTGTACTGTATGAGCTCCAACATGTCAGTGTTGTATGAGCTCCAACATGTCAGTGTACTGTATGAGCTCCAACATGTCAGGGTACTGTATGAGCTCCAACATGTCAGGGTACTGTATGAGCTCCAACATGTCAGTGTACTGTATGAGCTCCAACATGTCTGTGTACTGTATGAGCTCCAACATGTCAGGGTACTGTATGAGCTCCAACATGTCAGGGTACTGTATGAGCTCCAACATGTCAGGGTACTGTATGAGCTCCAACATGTCAGTGTACTGTATGAGCTCCAACATGTCAGTGTACTGTATGAGCTCCAACATGTCAGTGTACTGTATGAGCTCCAACATGTCAGGGTACTGTATGAGCTCCAACATGTCAGGGTACTGTATGAGCTCCAACATGTCAGTGTACTGTATGAGCTCCAACATGTCAGTGTACTGTATGAGCTCCAACATGTCAGTGTACTGTATGAGCTCCAACATGTCAGTGTACTGTATGAGCTCCAACATGTCAGTGTACTGTATGAGCGCCAACATGTCAGGGTACTGTATGAGCTCCAACATGTCAGGGTACTGTATGAGCTCCAACATGTCAGTGTACTGTATGAGCTCCAACATGTCAGTGTACTGTATGAGCTCCAACATGTCAGTGTACTGTATGAGCTCCAACATGTCAGGGTACTGTATGAGCTCCAACATGTCAGTGTACTGTATGAGCTCCAACATGTCAGGGTACTGTATGAGCTCCAACATGTCAGTGTACTGTATGAGCTCCAACATGTCAGGGTACTGTATGAGCTCCAACATGTCAGTGTACTGTATGAGCTCCAACATGTCAGTGTACTGTATGAGCTCCAACATGTCAGGGTACTGTATGAGCTCCAACATGTCAGGGTACTGTATGAGCTCCAACATGTCAGTGTACTGTATGAGATCCAACATGTCAGTGTACTGTATGAGCTCCAACATGTCAGTGTACTGTATGAGCTCCAACATGTCAGGGTACTGTATGAGCTCCAACATGTCAGGGTACTGTATGAGCTCCAACATGTCAGTGTACTGTATGAGCTCCAACATGTCAGGGTACTGTATGAGCTCCAACATGTCAGTGTACTGTATGAGCTCCAACATGTCAGTGTCGCAGAGAAGCCCGGCTCTGTTCTTGATGAAAGCACGTCTCCCATCGGCTGCCGGAGAATTCTTACTTCCCTATACAAAGCCTTCATGAACCAGCGGAGTTCGTAGGCCAAAGTCTACTGGGTATTTGTAAGTTGTAACCAAAACTCTTGCTAGCATTGTTGTTGGAAAATATCAGGATTGGCCATTAGTGTATCTGAGGTAAAAGAGCATAATGAAAATTTCACACAAAATTGTTGTTTGTCTGCACATGGGTGTACTGTGCATATATTCATACATTCAGTCATTACTACACAGCCGGTTACTGACAGGGCATTAGGCTCTCCTCCGGCGCCTGGCAAACTGTGCTCATTATGGCGTCTCAGTGCAGATCCGGGCCTGATTGGCTATAAGCCTTCGTAGCATTTTGTGGTTATTGTTGAACGTAACAAACAGAGAATCAGCAGAACAAATCACATTAGGGGCAAATGTAGACTCCTGATAGGAGCTGAGATCAAACTGTAAGAGCTTAAATATTGACAGTGCAGCAAACTCAGTCTGTTTGTGGCCAATATCTCCTTTTTGTTCCCTTGTCATTTGAATTGCATTGCCTTGCATCAGGGAGCTGCACAGCAGGGCCAGACAATTTGTTGTGTATAATCATATATCACATTTTAGTTTCCTAAACTAATACCATATTGGCAATGCTGAAACATATCCCTTCTGCCGTAGTTCAGATCAGTCAAGATGCTGATGTAAGATGGTGAAATGAATCATTTTGTTCCTCATAATCATCAAGACTAATAATAATGATTAACAATCTGATCAAGATTGTTAATCATTATTATTAGTCTTGATGGGTCTTGATGAATGTGACTTTACAGATAACGTTTAACCTCAACTTCCTACAGTGGCGCTGGAGGTACTTTTAGGTAGGGGGTGCTGCAAGGCCGTAGCCACCGATTCAACTTTGGGGGTGCCGGAAAATTTGGCGGCGACCTTTTTGGCCACTTTGTCGCCTGATTAGAGGAATATTAACATTAAGATTAGACTGTTGTGTCATTATTCAGTCACCTTTTCTCACTCACCTCCATGTCACCACTTGCTCCCACTGCTGTGTTGGAATCCTCATTCTCTCTCCCACCCTTTTTGGACTTTTAGCCATATTTAGAGGAATATTTAATTTTAAATTAACATTAGGATTATACTGTTGTGATGTCATTATTCAGTGTCTTCTCCTCTTCTCTGCAGCATTACTCAATTTACCCTCAGGACTCAGGGACAGTGATAGCCTACCTGCTATTCCTCCCATATATCCAGGGCCGGATTAATAGTACCATGGGCCCCCGGGGCTATTAATTTTCTAAGCTGTTCATTTAGCCTTTTAGTCATAAAGATTATATCTTCCAGACTGAAATGTTTTAACAGAAGTGGAGTATTGGCCAAAATTACATGAACATTTGGACACTTATTCAGCGGGTATTTTGCATGTTGCGTTCAGGTGCACTGTAATTTTTTTTTTTTTTTTTTACATCTCTTGCCACCAGGGGGTGCTGCAGCGCCCACCACACCGTGCTTCCAGCGCCGTTTACTTCCTACATATTCAGGCCTTTGTGGAATAAAACTGACTTCACCCACTTGCTAAAATAAATCTTTGTGATAAAAATTATTCTTGAGAAAACATACTCGTCAATAGTATCAGATCGACAAAATGACGTTAAATGAAAATAGGGTATTCTCAGCTAACTAAAACAAGTTAAACTATTCTGAAAAACATAAATTATTATTATTATATTATTATTATTATTATTATTATTATTATTATTATTATTATTATTATTTTATATATATAATATTGCCTTACTGGAGGTGATAGTGTAGGTCACTCCCATTTCCCATTCCCTCCTCCCCTCTATAGTACATCACAGAGGCTGCACTGAGGCTAAAGCAGAGCAGAAAGGTCTCACCTTACAGGCCAGTCAAACAAAGGCTCTGGCTGAGTGCTGACCTCAGGTCTGTGACTCACACGGATCAGCTCTGATTTCAGGCAGAGCGTCACACCTTTGTTAAAGTCCCTGGAAACCAAAATCCACAAAAACGTTCTAACTATGTTATTTAGGGTCTTACGTTAGTAATTGTGTGCCTCAGAAATTATGATACATTACTTTCAACCCAAAGCCTTAAAATCGACACTTTTCTATAAGGTCTGGAGTTCCACTTCCTCATTGAAGAGAGCAGTGCGCGAGGTGCTAAAATGCAGGAGCTTATGACGTAAGCTCTATAACCTTTGTACACGCGCGCAACCCGCCCTTCTCCTTTTGTCCGTTCTTTGCCCCCACAGCGCTCGCTCAGTGTCCGTCTGTCTCCCTCCCACTCTGTGTGCTGTGTGTCGAGCGCTATGCTGCCTGCTCTCTCTCTCTCTCTCTCTCTCTCGGGACTAGTGAGAGAGCGAGAGCAGGCAGCATAGCACTCGACACACAGCCTGGTGACGCGAGGTTACTCACACACACACACACACACAGTAGCGCTGTGCAGTCGCAGCGACAGTCTCTTCCTCTCCGAGCAACAAGCGAACACACACACACACACACACACACACACACTGTGTGTGTGTGTGTGTGTTCGACACACGCACTCCATCTCTCTTTCCTTCTCTCTCTTTCTCCGTTTCCCTCCCTCCCTCTCTCTCTCTCACTCTCTCTCTCTCTCTCTCTCTCTCTCGGAGACCTGTAGTCTTGCACGCACACACACACGGGACACGCCCACACAGTCCGCGGGAGAAAATACACTCTAAAATCTAATTGATTCTCATGACTTTTGCCATGACTGTCAAACCTATTTATATACTTTGCGACGTTCATCATCGTTCAAATTTGGCTGGTGGCTTATTAACATAGGTTCCTGTGATGTGATGAACTCAAAATGCTAAATAATGAGAAAATATTTCTGGTTTCCAGGGACTTTAAAATATATGCCTGCAACGTTTCATTTTTTCAAGCCACTTCAGCTACTGTGTATTGGATTGACACCAAGCAGCAAACACAGCTTCAGAAGTGCTAACGCCAGAGAAAAGCAACATAGGGCACTGCTAAAGGGCTTTTCCTCTGGTATTTGAGACATATTCCACTCTTATTTAACCAAAGTAATGGCATATCTGTGTTTTGGTTGACAACAGACATTCAGGACAGGTTGGATAAGATGTTCAACTTAATATAAAAGATGCAACGCTGAGAGGGTGACTAGCGCCATGGATCATAATCTTGCACCACCTTGCTTATGATTAAAAAATAATAATAAAAATACAATTTGGGTGGGTGAATTTAGACGAAAAGTCGATTTTGGCCCAGCGAATTTCGACTAGTGTTTTTGCTAGAAATGCTCATCCCTACTATTTAGCCAATGTCAGTGCATGAATTCCATCAGGGAGAAGAAAAGAGAAGAAGAAAGATCATTGGCATATTTTGTTAGGCTACAGTATGTTGCTGCGTCTTATGCTACCATATCATGTTAATGAAATATCCCCCGAACCCATAACCTTCACAACAATGAAAGTATTGTACTTTGCAAGTACATTTTACACTCAATTGTAGGTGTGTGTATCTGAAACTAAATAGGCTACTACTTACACAGTGTTATTGTTTACTCGGAACACTTCTCCATGGGTTAATATTGGAAGTGACGCCAGTTATTCTTGGAAATGGATGTACTCTTCCATGACAGGCATCCTGTGAATTCCTGCCATCTTCTGCATGAGAATGTGCCTCCCTGCATAATGTTCTTACAGCTGTCACCTGCTCCTCATGGCTCAAAATACCGTCGGCCTACATGGCAGATATAATCAGTTAGCAGTATGCTTTTGATGCCCACTGTTAGCTCCATGACTTAGCAGAACAATATGTAGGCTATTATATGGCAGCCTGCTGCAGCCAAGTAATTCAGTTCTTCAGATGAAATGTTTCGGCTATTACGTTAGAACGCAACAGTGACTGCCCACTTTTGAACGGCTCTGGTTCCAGGAAGGGAAGTCCATTCATTTCTCCATAGAAGTTTCAGAAAATCCTTATATAAAGAGTTTTAATTTAGGAGCTGTGTGTGTGTGTGTGTGTGTGTGTGTGTGTGTGTGTGTGTGTGTGTGTGTGTGTGTGTGTGTGTGTGTGCGCGTGTGTGCGTGCCTTTTTTTCCCATTTCCCTCAAGTGTTTTATGGTCACGATTAATCTCATAGCTGGTTGGCTTGGTTCCAGGCTTAAAACTCTTTAAATAAGGATTTTTTTCTGAAATGTCAACAGGAAATTCACTTCCTGGAACCGGAGCCGTTCTAAAGTGGGCGGTCACTATTGCGCTTTTTTAGTCAGAAGAAGGTGATAAGGGGTGCTCAAAGATGGCAAGTTTTGAGTGATAACTTTGTCCTCACCTCTCTTGCTAGCACCCATTCCCCTATCATGTAATTAAATCTAATTGCACATTTGCAGCAGTTCAGCTTGATGGGTCTTGCTAATTGGTCCCACATTAGAAAGCATAATTACGACTAGCGGCCGCAGGATAATGTGTTTTGCGTCGTCATTATACACTCATCTTTAAAGCAACCCAAATGCTAATAGCACTGGAAATATTTCAGATCCGTGCATGCCTGCGTGGGTTCATGGTTATGCATGTACTAGAGTGGTTGGAGAGTGGGAGGAGTCTATCTGGTGTGTGTGTGTGTGTGTGTGTGTGTGTGTGTGTGTGTGTGTGAAACAGTGTGTGTGAAACAGTGTGTGTGTGTGTGAAACAGTGTGTGTGTGTGTGTGTGTGTGTGTGTGCGCGCGCGCGTGCGTGTGTGCACGCGTGCGTGTGTGCACGCGTGTGGGTGTGTAAGTGCTCCTGTGCTATTTCACCGCAAATTAATTCAGAAGAGAAAAAGGGCTCATGCAGATTAGCACAACACAATATGCAATTTATCTAACAAGGAATTAGTTTTGCGATCTGGAAAAATGTTAGAATGGAATTAGCAGATTAAACTTAATAAGTTGCTATCTTGAGGAAAAAGAATACATTTGACAAAGTACCTTTGGCTACTTTGGCCCAAATCTCTCAATGGGCTGTCCCTGTTATTGTGAATTGTTAAAGGTGCTGTAAGTGATATATTTTTGTTAAAATAAGTGTTAAATAGCTCTACAGTCTGACAGCCATCACTGATATAGAGTGTTTGGTCAGTAACGTGGTTTTCCCAGTCCCTCTGCTCTGCAGTAAACAGAAAATAAATGTGTGGAATCCTCTCTCCTGATTGGATAAACGTGGGATGGAATCCTCTCTCCTGATTGGATAAACGTGGGATGGGATCCCAGAAAATGTATTTTCTGTATACTGCAGAGCGGAGGACCCATGTTAGTGACCAAAAACTCTATATCAGTGATGGCTGTAGAGGTAGTTTAACACTTTATTTCATTTTAATGCCACTTACAGCACATTTAAGAATAGGCAAAAATAATTACTTAAAATATAATTACTTCAAATGATTACACTTAACTCATTGAGTGCCAAGGACGTCGATCGACGTCAAAGTAAATAGTGACGTAGAGTGCCAAAGACGTCGATCGACGTCAAATGCGTTTTTTGACGGTGGGACGTGGATCAAAGCCTCCTGCATCTCCTGTACAAATATTGTAGCTATTGAAGGTGTATAACCTATTTTACGGACTCATTAGGTGGCGACAGTGCTCTCCAGATTAGAGAAAGGTCCGGAAAACAGCAGGAAAAAGCCCCGTGATGAAAGAGAAACCGCTCATGCTGCAGCCAGAGCCATATACGTAGATTGCTCTGGCTGCAGCTGACGTTGGCTGCGAACAGCAGTCAATCCGCGCCCACAACTGAGCCCCTCTGCCTCTGTCTGTCTGTCTGCATAGTTTCTCCACACGATTAGCCGCCAGAAAGGCAGCACCCGACGCCGAAGGGCCAAACCTTTCCCTGCAGTCCGGTTTGGCATTTCCGTGTCGCGCTGGGAGCCGGCGCACAAAAACGGAGCGCTCCGAAAATAGACTGGGTGCGTGTTAGGCTGTGTGTTAGTGTGGGGAGGAGTTTGCAGCTGAGGGGGGGAGAGGGGGGTGGGGCACGCAGGGCACCACACAACTACACCACGTCACTACATCAGAAAATATTAGCTTCAGACTCAGTGAATGTGCTTGAAATGCTTCATTTCACAAAAGGCGGAATAACTCAGCTTCTAATTTGAAACGTGTCTTTTTGCTCAAAACAACCTATCTTCTCCGGCTCATAACTAAAGAACGGAAAATGGTATCAATAAACTTTTTTTTGCAGATGATAGAAGAGAGTCTCATCGTTCTTTGTGCGTGTTCGGTGTTTAATATGACACAATATTCTGTGGGCCTCGAGAAATCACTGAAAACGCTCTGAAACTCTGGCACATGGGAGTGTCCGTTCTCCAAAAGTGGCTGGCACTCAATGAGTTAAATAACAATGATCATGGACAACATGAAAAATGCTAATAGCATAGTGTTGCATGAATCATAATAAGAATGTGAAGTGCCTGTCTGTGTGTGAGTGAGCATGCAGAAATTGTCTTTGGCCACAGCTATGCCATTTTACATGGGCTGAATCTTTCAGGAAGTGTAAAGAGCACCTCTGCGGGTGATTTAACGATTTTTGAATTCAGTAATTATGGCCGAGTAAATGGGCAAAAGGGGCCCTTTAGTGGCCAAAATGCCTCAACACAGGTTCAGCACCATGGGGTTGTAATCATCCAGTGAAGTGGACTATGAAAACCCTCTGGGGAGAGAGAGGAGAGGCTGCATCCCACCTCTGTGAGCGAGGCCTGAGTAAATGGCCAGTCACACAGGGACGGGTATCCTGCTACTGTATTCTTAAAAATGATACATTCTGAATTCACTTCTTGGCTACTATGTCGCTGACTATTTACAAGTAATTTACTGAATGTATAATAAATGTCAGGTATTAAGTTTATAGCCCACTTTACATCTATTAGAAATGCTGAGAGAATACATTATACAGTGCCGCTGAATGATGGTGTTTACGAGGAAGGGAAGTTTATGACATTTGCTTGCATCACTTCTGATCTGTACATTCATATCAATCTCTGGCCAGTGGCCACTTCTTTTTGTGTTGCTTTTACTTTGTTTTAGGGGGCGGCTGTAGCTCAGGAGGTAGAGCGGGTCATCCACTAATCGCTTTGGATAAAAGAGGTCGGTGGTTCGATTCCCGGCTCCTCCAGTCTGCATGTCAAAGTGTCCTTGGGCAAGACACTGAACCCCAAATTGCTCCCGATGGTGTGCCAGCACCCTGCGTGGTAACAAAAAACTTTTTGCAATGTACTTTTTTGCTTTTATTTTTTGCAGTGTACTTTTTTCTTATTTTGTGCATTGTACTGACTACTGAGTGCACTATACCCAAGCCCCCAGGAATAGCGCTGGGCTGTGAAGCCATTTGAACATGGTGGCGAAGCTCTGTATTGCAAGTCACGTGACGCCATGCAGCCCAGAAAGGAAAATTCCCATCCACTTGCAAAACGACTCTTTTAATTATCAAATAATTTTTTATGGGGCATTTTTTCTTCAGAAGCCACTAAGAGCCGTATACGGGTGTATTTTCTTCATCTACATCTACATCCATGGGTGGGAGGGGAAACAGCTTTGAGTTGTGTGTGCGATGGTTATGGTTATGTAACGTTAGCACACGTGGCATGGTTAATTAGTTGGCAGAAAGGACAGCTAGACAGCTTTTGCGATTTATTCCAGTAACATCTTATAAGTCTGTCTAACATTACCGGAGTTGGAGTGTATCTCTGTGGAGGTCCAGTCTCACTGACGACTATAGTCTAGGGTGACCAGACGTCCCCGATTTTCGGGGACAGTCCCCGATTTCGGTGCTCTGTCCCCGGCTGGAGCTGTCCCCGAAAATGTCCCCGATTTTGGCCACAAAGTCAAATAATAATACTGGCAAGAAACTTCGATAACAGAGCATTTGCGGCACCACAAAAGCCTGTCGTTGTGCACGTTGTGCAAAGTGCTGCCTGTGTGTGACAGAGTAGATCAAAGAGTAGATGTTCTCCCTCTGCCCGTGCGTGGTTTTCCCAGGACCCAGCCGCCTGCAACCGAAGCCCCAGAGGTGGCGAACGAGAGGCGGCGTCTGCTTGCTGCTTTTGCTACCGTCCTTGTTTACCGGACCCCATTCAGCGGGTTATCCATCCCAGTTGTTTTGAATAGTTAAAAGTACAGTAAAACTATCTAGTAAGTAAGTGCAATAACTAACTCAAAATGTTTTTGCAGAGAAGTCAGTAACGTTTTTATTTACACCAAACTCTATTGAAAAAAATGTCAATTTTTAACATGATTGGTGATGGATCATTGTTATCTAGTCATTAGCCTACTGTTCCCTAAATTGGCCTTCAGCCATCAAAACTTTGATAACCCCTGGTTTAAATTAACACAATAGGTCATATTTATCTCTAGATTACAATTTTAATCATTAAAATTGCCTTTTAGTATTAACATGATTTTTTAAATTATTTTGTCAGCATTTAATATTAAATTAGCAGTTAATATGGTCATGTGGCCATTGAATACTTGAAACTGGTGAGCGACACCCTAAACTCAAGGAAAGTGTTTACATGAGGTAATAAATCACTACTGTAATGTTTTTGTTTTGTGGAAATAAATTATCCACCAGTTGGTGAGGTCAAAGAGAGAAGTTGTCCCTCTCTATGTTCCTGCACTCTACACAATACACCAGTAGCCTATTTCCCATACCTAGGCTGTCTAATTTGTGGTAAAATGTGCCAGATAACTAGTAACCATTGTAAACTGCTTCTTTTTCAATTGTTTCAAAATCACAAAGTTCTTCATAGATCTAGCCTCTTACTTTTGCTCTCAAAGTGCACCAGATTTATGCATTTTACTGTAAAATGTACACAATTTTCTAAAAGCCGGGGGGGCTCAGCCCCCCCTGGGCCCCCCTAGCAGACCACAAAATGTCCCCGATTTTCATTTGGGAAATCTGGTCACCTTACTATAGTCTCAACTCATAAGGTGCGTACTGTGTAGTTAGCCGCTCATTAACAGCTGATGGTGGCTGCGTGCTGAAACGTGTCCATTGTTTGCGCTGATAGCTGAGCCATTTAATTGTTAATTCCATCACTCTGCTGGTTGCACTCAGGCTAGATAGCCTGCTAACTATGCCTAGCCTGTCTCTCTCTAGCCTGGATCACTTCCTGTGTGCTTCTAGAAAAGGTCCGTGTTGCTGTAACCGAGGTGAATCAGCGCGGATTCCTCGTGAGTCCCGAGTGGTAGCGAGTTGATTGGGTAAACTCACTCCCCAGTATAAAGGCATGTTAATCAGCTCCGCCAAGGGAGCTAGCTCTCTTGGTGTTGTGGTTAGTTAACATGTCGGACTCTCAAGCCGAAGGTCGGCTGTTCGTATCCCACCCCTGGGCAAGCCCTTAACATGGGTTGCTGCAAGTACCACCTACACAACGCTGTTACATTGCAACTTGCTTCTGCGGCACGTTACTTCGTTCCGGATCACTTTTCTTGTTATGAAATTTAATTTCTCCTATGAAATTATTAACTCCAGTGATTGTTCGACCAACGGGAATCTCGTCAACCAAGAGCACGTCGACCGACCAATCGATCAGGAGGCAGTCCGGTTTGGCATTTCCGTGTCGCGCTGGGAGCCGGCGCACAAAAACGGAGCGCTCCGAAAATAGACTGGGTGCGTGTTAGGCTGTGTGTTAGTGTGGGGAGGAGTTTGCAGCTGAGGGGGGGAGAGGGGGGTGGGGCACGCAGGGCACCACACAACTACACCACGTCACTACATCAGAAAATATTAGCTTCAGACTCAGTGAATGTGCTTGAAATGCTTCATTTCACAAAAGGCGGAATAACTCAGCTTCTAATTTGAAACGTGTCTTTTTGCTCAAAACAACCTATCTTCTCCGGCTCATAACTAAAGAACGGAAAATGGTATCAATAAACTTTTTTTTGCAGATGATAGAAGAGAGTCTCATCGTTCTTTGTGCGTGTTCGGTGTTTAATATGACACAATATTCTGTGGGCCTCGAGAAATCACTGAAAACGCTCTGAAACTCTGGCACATGGGAGTGTCCGTTCTCCAAAAGTGGCTGGCACTCAATGAGTTAAATAACAATGATCATGGACAACATGAAAAATGCTAATAGCATAGTGTTGCATGAATCATAATAAGAATGTGAAGTGCCTGTCTGTGTGTGAGTGAGCATGCAGAAATTGTCTTTGGCCACAGCTATGCCATTTTACATGGGCTGAATCTTTCAGGAAGTGTAAAGAGCACCTCTGCGGGTGATTTAACGATTTTTGAATTCAGTAATTATGGCCGAGTAAATGGGCAAAAGGGGCCCTTTAGTGGCCAAAATGCCTCAACACAGGTTCAGCACCATGGGGTTGTAATCATCCAGTGAAGTGGACTATGAAAACCCTCTGGGGAGAGAGAGGAGAGGCTGCATCCCACCTCTGTGAGCGAGGCCTGAGTAAATGGCCAGTCACACAGGGACGGGTATCCTGCTACTGTATTCTTAAAAATGATACATTCTGAATTCACTTCTTGGCTACTATGTCGCTGACTATTTACAAGTAATTTACTGAATGTATAATAAATGTCAGGTATTAAGTTTATAGCCCACTTTACATCTATTAGAAATGCTGAGAGAATACATTATACAGTGCCGCTGAATGATGGTGTTTACGAGGAAGGGAAGTTTATGACATTTGCTTGCATCACTTCTGATCTGTACATTCATATCAATCTCTGGCCAGTGGCCACTTCTTTTTGTGTTGCTTTTACTTTGTTTTAGGGGGCGGCTGTAGCTCAGGAGGTAGAGCGGGTCATCCACTAATCGCTTTGGATAAAAGAGGTCGGTGGTTCGATTCCCGGCTCCTCCAGTCTGCATGTCAAAGTGTCCTTGGGCAAGACACTGAACCCCAAATTGCTCCCGATGGTGTGCCAGCACCCTGCGTGGTAACAAAAAACTTTTTGCAATGTACTTTTTTGCTTTTATTTTTTGCAGTGTACTTTTTTCTTATTTTGTGCATTGTACTGACTACTGAGTGCACTATACCCAAGCCCCCAGGAATAGCGCTGGGCTGTGAAGCCATTTGAACATGGTGGCGAAGCTCTGTATTGCAAGTCACGTGACGCCATGCAGCCCAGAAAGGAAAATTCCCATCCACTTGCAAAACGACTCTTTTAATTATCAAATAATTTTTTATGGGGCATTTTTTCTTCAGAAGCCACTAAGAGCCGTATACGGGTGTATTTTCTTCATCTACATCTACATCCATGGGTGGGAGGGGAAACAGCTTTGAGTTGTGTGTGCGATGGTTATGGTTATGTAACGTTAGCACACGTGGCATGGTTAATTAGTTGGCAGAAAGGACAGCTAGACAGCTTTTGCGATTTATTCCAGTAACATCTTATAAGTCTGTCTAACATTACCGGAGTTGGAGTGTATCTCTGTGGAGGTCCAGTCTCACTGACGACTATAGTCTAGGGTGACCAGACGTCCCCGATTTTCGGGGACAGTCCCCGATTTCGGTGCTCTGTCCCCGGCTGGAGCTGTCCCCGAAAATGTCCCCGATTTTGGCCACAAAGTCAAATAATAATACTGGCAAGAAACTTCGATAACAGAGCATTTGCGGCACCACAAAAGCCTGTCGTTGTGCACGTTGTGCAAAGTGCTGCCTGTGTGTGACAGAGTAGATCAAAGAGTAGATGTTCTCCCTCTGCCCGTGCGTGGTTTTCCCAGGACCCAGCCGCCTGCAACCGAAGCCCCAGAGGTGGCGAACGAGAGGCGGCGTCTGCTTGCTGCTTTTGCTACCGTCCTTGTTTACCGGACCCCATTCAGCGGGTTATCCATCCCAGTTGTTTTGAATAGTTAAAAGTACAGTAAAACTATCTAGTAAGTAAGTGCAATAACTAACTCAAAATGTTTTTGCAGAGAAGTCAGTAACGTTTTTATTTACACCAAACTCTATTGAAAAAAATGTCAATTTTTAACATGATTGGTGATGGATCATTGTTATCTAGTCATTAGCCTACTGTTCCCTAAATTGGCCTTCAGCCATCAAAACTTTGATAACCCCTGGTTTAAATTAACACAATAGGTCATATTTATCTCTAGATTACAATTTTAATCATTAAAATTGCCTTTTAGTATTAACATGATTTTTTAAATTATTTTGTCAGCATTTAATATTAAATTAGCAGTTAATATGGTCATGTGGCCATTGAATACTTGAAACTGGTGAGCGACACCCTAAACTCAAGGAAAGTGTTTACATGAGGTAATAAATCACTACTGTAATGTTTTTGTTTTGTGGAAATAAATTATCCACCAGTTGGTGAGGTCAAAGAGAGAAGTTGTCCCTCTCTATGTTCCTGCACTCTACACAATACACCAGTAGCCTATTTCCCATACCTAGGCTGTCTAATTTGTGGTAAAATGTGCCAGATAACTAGTAACCATTGTAAACTGCTTCTTTTTCAATTGTTTCAAAATCACAAAGTTCTTCATAGATCTAGCCTCTTACTTTTGCTCTCAAAGTGCACCAGATTTATGCATTTTACTGTAAAATGTACACAATTTTCTAAAAGCCGGGGGGGCTCAGCCCCCCCTGGGCCCCCCTAGCAGACCACAAAATGTCCCCGATTTTCATTTGGGAAATCTGGTCACCTTACTATAGTCTCAACTCATAAGGTGCGTACTGTGTAGTTAGCCGCTCATTAACAGCTGATGGTGGCTGCGTGCTGAAACGTGTCCATTGTTTGCGCTGATAGCTGAGCCATTTAATTGTTAATTCCATCACTCTGCTGGTTGCACTCAGGCTAGATAGCCTGCTAACTATGCCTAGCCTGTCTCTCTCTAGCCTGGATCACTTCCTGTGTGCTTCTAGAAAAGGTCCGTGTTGCTGTAACCGAGGTGAATCAGCGCGGATTCCTCGTGAGTCCCGAGTGGTAGCGAGTTGATTGGGTAAACTCACTCCCCAGTATAAAGGCATGTTAATCAGCTCCGCCAAGGGAGCTAGCTCTCTTGGTGTTGTGGTTAGTTAACATGTCGGACTCTCAAGCCGAAGGTCGGCTGTTCGTATCCCACCCCTGGGCAAGCCCTTAACATGGGTTGCTGCAAGTACCACCTACACAACGCTGTTACATTGCAACTTGCTTCTGCGGCACGTTACTTCGTTCCGGATCACTTTTCTTGTTATGAAATTTAATTTCTCCTATGAAATTATTAACTCCAGTGATTGTTCGACCAACGGGAATCTCGTCAACCAAGAGCACGTCGACCGACCAATCGATCAGGAGGGGGCAGCCCTACCTCTCACTTTTTGCTTGTTTGCTACTAACCAGACTCTTTGACCTACAGTAAAGAGACTGGGGACTTTCTTTGATGTTGCCTACAGCAGGTAGCAAACCCTAATGAGGAGGTGGGTGTTGGGACTGGAGCAGTTCTTATCTTGTCAGATTTGTCTTGTCAATGTTGAGAAAGAGTAAATGTCAACAGGTGCGAACGCTACAGCTCAATTTGCAAAAGTGTATGTAGACTGTGTGGGCAGAACATGAATATAAATGGCACTTGACGAGATGTAATAAATATTATTAAAAGTCGTTGGCAACCTGCTCATCTTTCAAAACAAACTGCCACTGCTTGGTGCAAACCATGGGCATCCTTTAGATACAGCAGTTGCTTAGCAACTTAAAGGATAAGTTTGGCTATTTTGGACCTAGTGTATAATTGGTCTCTTACTGTACCTGTAGTACTTGGACCTGCAGAGAATATTGAATCCAGAGTCACCTGCCGCCTGCAGGCAGCTCTGCTACTTCTTGATGCTTACCAACAGGTTGGGGGTTTGTCCAAATAAATAAATAAATAAGTCATTTTTCCGCACCACAGGGGACACAATTCTGTCAATGCGTGGCTCGACTCGCGGGTAAGTTTTAGGTGGCCCGTTAACCAGCTCCGCCAAGGGCGCTTAGCTCTCTCTCTTAAATCTTGACGTTATTATTGATTCCGAACTCAACTTTAACTCCCACATTAAGTCAATTAGAAAATCAGCTTTTTATCATCTTAAAAATGTAGCAAGAATTAGGGGATACATGTCCAGACAGGATCTAGAAAAACTAATTCACGCCTTCATTTATAGTAGGTTAGATTTGCAATAGCCTTTTTTCTGGTCTCTCCAAAAAAGAACTTAGGCAACTTCAACTCATTCAGAATGCTGCAGTCCTTACACTGGTTGCCAGTGTGTCATAGAATAGATTTTAAAATACTGTTATTAGTCTATAAATCACTTAATGGCCTAGGCCCAAAATACATAGCCGAATTGCTCCCACGCTACGAACCGTCTAGAACTCTTAGGTCAACAGGGTCCAGCTTATTAACTGTCCCTAGGATCAAATCAAATCATGGGAAGGCTGCATTTACCCACTATGCTTCTGCTAGCTGGAACAAATTGCCTGAAGACCTCAGATCTGCCCCAACCTTACTTACTTTTAAAACTATTAGTCTATTTAACTTAATAGACTAAAGACTTTTATGTTTACCGTCGCTTTTAACTGCTGACAGCTACTATGCAAACCCAATGAGTCCTCTATAAGTTTTTAGCTCTTTCTGCAACTGCTGCGCCTGTTGCTTAATGCACTTTTTATACTCTTTTTTAAAGTTTTGTTGTGATGCTTTTAACTGTCCATTTTATTCTCTTCTTTTCTTTTCTTTTCCTGTCAACCATTTTATGTGAAGCACTTTGAATTGCCTCTGTGTATGAAATGTGCTATACAAATAAACTTGACTTGACTTGACTTAGCATAGTGGTTAGCGCGTGTGATTTGGAAGTGGGAGGTTGGTGGATCAAATCCCACTCCGCCCCTGGACAAGCCCTTAACATGGGTTACTGCTAGAACTGCCAACACAACGCAGGCTGTCTCTATGCAGCCTGTCCATAGCTGTCTCTATGCAGGCTGTCCCTCTAGCTGTCCCTCTAGCTGTCTCTATGCAGGCTGTCCCTCTAGCTGTCTCTCTAGCTGTCTCTATGCAGGCTGTCCCTCTCGCTGTCTCTATGCAGCCTGTCCCTCTAGCTGTCTCTATGCAGGCTGTCCCTCTAGCTGTCTCTATGCAGGCTGTCCCTCTAGCTGTCTCTCTAGCTGTCTCTATGCAGGCTGTCCCTCTCGCTGTCTCTATGCAGCCTGTCCCTCTAGCTGTCTCTATGCAGGCTGTCCCTCTAGCTGTCTCTATGCAGGCTGTCCCCCTAGCTGTCTCTATGCAGGCTGTCCCTCTAGCTGTATCTATGCAGGCTGTCTCTCTAGCTATCTCTATGCAGGCTGTCCCTCTAGCTGTCTCTATGCAGGCTGTCTCTTTAGCTGTCTCTATGCAGGCTGTCCCTCTACTATCTCTATGCAAGCTGTCCCTCTAGCTGTCTCTATGCAGGCTGTCTCTCTAGCTGTCTCTATGCAGGCTGTCCCTCTAGCTGTCTCTATGCAGGCTGTCCCTCTAGCTGTCTCTATGCAGGCTGTCCCTCTCGCTGTCTCTATGCAGGCTGTCCCTCTCGCTGTCTCTATGCAGGCTGTCTCTCTAGCTATCTCTATGCAGGCTGTCCCTCTAGCTGTCTCTATGCAGGCTGTCTCTAGCTGTCTCTATGCAGGCTGTCCCTCTAGCTGTCTCTATGCAGGCTGTCCCTCTAGCTGTCTCTATGCAGGCTGTCCCTCTCGCTGTCTCTATGCAGGCTGTCCCTCTAGCTGTCTCTATGCAGGCTGTCCCTCTACTATCTCTATGCAGGCTGGCTCTCTAGCTGTCTCTATGCAGGCTGTCCCTCTACTATCTCTATGCAGGCTGTCTCTCTAGCTGTCTCTATGCAGGCTGTCTCTCTAGCTGTCTCTATGCAGGCTGTCCCTCTACTATCTCTATGCAGGCTGTCCCTCTAGCTGTCTCTATGCAGGCTGGATAAACTAAAGGTATTCACGTTGCTATGGAGCAGTCTGCCTGAGGAACTGGGGCTGGCAGAGTCTGTGTCATCTCTTAAATCCTTCCTCAAAACCTTCTTTCATACAAAACATTATTGTTTTAATTTCCTCTGTGTTGGTTTAGTTTTCATTGCGGTTGTTTCTTTTTATGTTGTTTTTGGCTCTGCTTTTATTTGGCTTTGCTGTAATCGTTTTTGGCTTTTATTTTTATTATTTTGTCCCGTGCTTTTGCCCGATTTAATTTTATTACCTCGGTTTTACTTCCTTGTCTCTGTAAAGCAATTTGCGCCTTTGTTTTTCTACTTAAGACGTTCAGGAGTTGAATCGTTTGGTTGTTTATAGGACCCTCTTTTACTATATTCGTGTTTATGTTGTGTTTATTTCTTAGTCGTATCTTGTTACTAGTCACTACTGCATCGACCCAATTTCCTTGCGGGGATCATTAAAGTTTCATCTTATCTGAAGTCAGGAAATGTAGAAGGAGGAAGAGAGCGAAAGAGAAGAAGACAACAGAACGGTGAGCTGGTGGCGGATGTAGAAAGTGTTGATCACACCCTGTACCTCATGTTGTCCCTGGTTGCAGCAGCTGTACCTCATGTTGTCCCTGGGTGCAGCAGCGTGTGACTGTGCTCACCAGGTCACATTTGCAGTGAACCTCATGTGCGTTTTCAGAAAAAAATCAAGCCAACACAATAGAAACAACCTATCAGCAACAGCTTCTGCCTCCTCTGCTGTCTTTAGTATCGTTGCTGCCGGAAATATCCAATTTCCTCAAAAGACGTCACCCCTTATGAAAGTTGACTACCTCTTTGATGCCTGTGTGTGTCTGATCCTTGCAGTGGGTTTTGAATGGTTTTATTAGACCTGATGCCTGGGTGTGTGTGTCTGATCCTTGCAGTGGGTTTTGAATGGTTTTAATAGACCTGATGCCTGGGTGTGTGTGTCTGATCCTTGCAGTGGAGTTTGAATGGTTTTAATAGACCTGATGCCTGGGTGTGTGTGTGATCCTTGCAGTGGGTTTTGAATGGTTTTAATAGACCTGATGCCTGGGTGTGTGTGTGATCCTTGCAGTGGGTTTTGAATGGTTTTAATAGACCTGATGCCTGGGTGTGTGTGTGTGATCCTTGCAGTGGGTTTTGAATGGTTTTAATAGACCTGATGCCTGGGTGTGTGTGTGTGATCCTTGCAGTGGGTTTTGAATGGTTTTAATAGACCTGATGCCTGGGTGTGTGTGTGTGATCCTTGCAGTGGGTTTTGAATGGTTTTAATAGACCTGATGCCTGGGTGTGTGTGTGTGTGTGTGTGTGTGTGTGTGTGTGTGTGTGTGTGTGTGTGTGATCCTTGCAGGTTTTGAATGGTTTTAAATTATAGACCTGATGCCTGGGTGTGTGTGTGTGTGATCCTTGCAGGTTTTGAATGGTTTTAAATTATAGACCTGATGCCTGGGTGTGTGTGATCCTTACAGTGGGTTTTGAATGGTTTTAATAGACCTGATCCTTACAGTGGATTTTGAATGGTTTTAATAGACCTGATCCTTGCAGTGGGTTTTGAATGGTTTTAATATACCTGGTTTTCCCATATCTCCATGACAGTAAACTGAGCAGAACCTTTTTACAAGAGACCTGAGGGTATAATCTAGGGGTGGGGGGGAAAATCGATTCACCTAAGTATCGCGATTTTTAATGTCACGATTTTTTGAATCGATCTTTTATTTCAGAATCGATAATCGCCACACACACAAAAAAAAAAAAAAAAAAAAAAATTTGGTTCTTGCAGTCAGGCCACTCACTGAACAGCAGGCCAGGCGCCGCCTACTGGTTTACTAGTGGTTTTATTACTTTATTAGTTAGTCTGAAGTAATAATTACACTTCAGGGTTAAAGTGGGTGCATCTCATTGTAAAATTGGACTTCAAACGGCCCAAATCTGGCTTCAAACGGCCCAAATTGGGCTTCAAACGGCCCAAATTTCACGCGCATCGGCCCATATCGGCCTGGCCTGCTTGGTATCTAATGCCCGGCCTGAATTATGACCCCAGTCCGCCCCTGTTTTTAGCTATATCGCCCAGCCCTACTCATGATATATAATATACAGTCTCTAGTGTATGATTAAACTTTTCCCATGTTCTAATCTAGTGTAAAAAGCAAACAAACTGAAAAAATAAAAGAAAAAAATAAACAAAAATCGCAATAAATCGTAATATCGAATCGCAATAATCGTAGAATCGCAATACTTAAGAATCGCAATATAAATCGAATCGGCACCCAAGAATCGTGATAGTATCGAATCGGGAGATAAGTGAATCGCCACAGCCCTAGTATAATCCAGGGCTCTGGGAAACACTGATCAACATCTCCCATCCTTCTCTGACAATTTACAAGTCAAACATACAATCAATCAATAAAGATAAAAAAAAAAAAAAAAAAAAAAAAAGGCTGTAATATAATTATCAATATAATCAAGATGATGATGCAATAATGAGTCGATATCGTGAAATCCTGATTTTGTATTTTGATATTGAAATTTGTTTTAGCCAATACTGGCTTGGTGTTTGTGCACCACTGAGCTTGGAGGGTTACTTTAAAATCTAAAGTTTTACAAATCCATGACTACATCACTGAATACAGTTATCAGGACCTGATCACTGTAATCAGTGATGTAGAAGATGGGATTAGTCCAACTCAGTCAGGTAATCTAAGTGATTACCAACCCTTGCTATTGGATTACAACACCAAATCGGACAGCCTTCCTAACGTGCTTCTGTGTAATCTAACAATGAATCACTTTTTTTTTTTTAATAGATGATAAAATGTTTTACTTCAAAAGCTTGTAGTGTGTCTACTGCTCATCTGGAGTGTTTGCTAAGAAGCTGGAGAACTAGGCGAACCCACAGTGGAAAAAGAGTCTTCACAGTTACTTACACCCAATGTACACCAGACATGCGTTACGGCTCCGTGCGGATCCGGTAAAACTGCCGGAACAGACTCTGTTAATAATAGATGGTACGGAAAAAAATATGCACCTGTTCTATTTTTGCTTGGATTGCAACTGCAAGTAAACCATGCAGCCCAGTCATGTAATTAGCCATAATAGTTATTTGATGCTAAAACAGTGAAAACTACACATATATATGTATGTACACAATACATTCAAAATAAACAATAGACATGAGGCTGTGGGGGAATAGTCTGCAAAGAAATCCTCTATTACAGCATAACACTCATACCAAAATCCTTGTTTAAGACAACGGGCTGAAGCGTATCTACAGAGACTAGACTGTGCAAAGCCCTTCTTATGTCACTTCCTCTGGGCCAGATCGAAATGGCTTTTTCACTTTCACTTCAAAAGCGTCTATAATCTGAGCTGATTGCTGTGTCTTTATCATGCTGTGGATTTCACTTACCATGATGTAATTACTGTAATCCCAATATATGGATTCCATTACCCCACAACTCTGTTTATGTGTGTGTGTGTGTGTGTGTGTGTGTGTGTGTGTGTGTGTGTGTGTGTGTGTCACAGGCAGCGCACAGGCTAATAGATGTACACTCACGGCGACTCACCCTCTCCAGAGCCAATTCCCTTTTGTACACCAAGTCATTGGATTACATCTGGTGGAGATACTGAGTGTCTATGTGCTCCTGCTGCTGCTCACTTCATCACTAGATTCAAAAGAACAAGCTCTATTACGGGACTTTACTATACAATTTATCCATTGATAACATGTTGACTCCATAATGCAAGATCTTAGCGATGTTACTTAGATCATACCTGAAAAATTGAATAATTAAAAACTGGAGTATTAGTTATACCCAATGATGCATTGTCTATCTCCCTCCCCTCTCTCCGCTCTCTGTCTTCTTTTCTCTCACAATCTTAGCGTTACATAAATGTAAGCATAAACGTTGTGCCTCACACGAAGATAGATTGCGAAGATGTGATGTATAGCCCATAAACTCTCCGCGGACACTAAAACAACGCAAGGCCCGTGTGATTGAAATCTGCATGGTAGCAGCATCAACTGGCCCTTAACTCCCAGCTGTAAAAGCTGACAGTCGCCACATACAGTCGGCCGCCCCACGTCCCGACGCTGACATCAATCACCAGAATGATGCCACGCTGGCAGCTTCCTTCCGCTGCGAAACATTTCACTTTGTGAGCATTTGTATTTACATTTTAATGCTTCACAGTACATTTAGCATTACATGTATGTTCAGTAAAGTTCAGTGCTAAGTTGAAAGAAAGAAGAAGTTAAAGGGATAGTTCACAAAATATTACTACCCCTAAAGTCATGTTTCAAGATGTACAGTATATACAACACTCTACTTTGAATAATAAGTTGTGTCTGATGGTTTTTCCTACAAAAAAGGTTCAATTTAAATGATCCTGTTAAAATCCTTAAAATGACGTCCCCTACTTCTGCCTCATAATAAAAATCCAAAGCAACCAATCAGGGTGATCTAGAACCTAACTAGCCAATCACAGCATACAACACAGGCTTTCAACACATTCTCACTCCCAACTCGTGACACAGTGACGACAAGAAGGGTTCCTGACCGATCTGCAGTATATGACTATTTGGTAGTGAGAATGTGTTTGGGCTTTAACTGCTGAATACTGGATAGTGATTGGCTCCAGGATTTGTGATGTCACGAATCATGCTTGTTGAAAATCGCCTTTTCAGTGAACTCAGAGAAACTATCCACTTTCAGCAGATGATTGTGGAAACAGCCTTCTAGGTTCAAACTCTGCACAGACATCATTCTGCACAGTGAAGCTCAGACATCCAACTGATGGAACAAGAAGAAAAACAGATTTTTGACTTTAGGGGGCTTTTAACACATTCACTGCCAACAGTTATTTTTTTACTGTAGGTAGCTTCTGCCAAGTTTTTTTTTGAGGATTCTGGCTCATCTTTCAAGAGCCGAGGATTATTTTCTGCTAGGAATTTGTGAACACAAAATATCTCAAAAGAACTAATAGAATGTGTGCTTTCTCTGTCTAAAAGAGTTAGTTTGTAGAGTTAGTAGTTATGTAGGCATTAGCAGTTGAATACAGCATGGTTTCAGCGTCTGCAGAAAAGCTGAGAAAAATGCATTTTTGTGAAATTCGATAGAACAGTCACTTTAACTATTTATTTTTGGCATCAGTGAGACATCAGACATCTAAACAATAGTTCTTTGAACAGTAATTTCCTCCATAACAGCACCCTCACCCCCCTCTCCTCCAAACTCCTCCCTCCGTGGGTGTGTCTCTGGTGGCTTTGCAGCGTTTGTCACAAGCGAGTCTCTCCTGCCTGTCTGTGCTGCCTGGCTGCTGGCAGCCGCTCTTTGGGCGAGTCTGGATGTGGCTCATTTTTCGGTTGTGAGCTCAGCTGGAATGAAGCTGCGTGCGATTCTGGGCTTTCTGCCGGTGTTTCAAAGTGTGTTTCACCCATAATCTATTATGCAAATTTGCAATCCCCCACCGCCAGCTCCCTGCGCGAAAGCGAAAGCGTTTTCGCCAATCCATTTTCATGAGAATGGCTTCCTCACGCTGCTGTTTTTGCTTGGCTTCGTCTAGTCTGGAGAGCACTGTCGCCACTTAGTAGGTCGGTAAAATAGATTATAACCATTCAATACCTCCCATATTTTTATAGGAGATGTAAAAGGGTTTGATCCACGTCCCACCGTCAAAAAAAAAAAAAAAAAAAAATTTTGACGAGATATCTCATCCACGGCAGTCAACCGTTGGTTTCTGCTTGACGAGATATCTCGTCCACGGCAGTGAACGTGTTAACTCATTGGCTGCCAGACATTTCTGGAAAACGGATGCTCCCAGTGCCAGCCCTTTCAGAGCGTTTTCAGTGATTTCTCAAGACCCACAGAATATTGTGTGATATTACTATGTAAACACCGAACATGCCCAAAGAACGATGAGATTCTCTTGTATCATCAGCAAAAAAAAGTTTATTGATATCATTTTCCGTTCTTTAGTTATCAGCTGTAGAAGATAGGTTGGTTTCACCAAAAACAGACGTTTCAAACTAGAAGCTGAGATAATGAGCCTTTTGTGAAATGAAGCATTTCAAGCAGATCACTGACTCTGAAGCTAATATTTTCTGATGTAGTGACACCTCAAAAATAATTTCCTTCAATAAAACAGCGAAAACAAAGGAATTTTGATGGCAAAATAATATTTTTTAGCTGCAACCAGCAGCGCTGGCACCTGCGTGCGCAGACCCTACACCTTCTTGCTGGTCTTGATTTACTGCTGGTGGGCATCAGGTATTCCAGCTTGTGTTTGCCAATCTGTCCATCGAGCCTGCTGTCTGGGTCGGTGTTGTATGGTGCCCTGCGTGCCCCACCCCCCTCAACTGCAAACTCCTCCGTGGGAGTGTCTCTGGTGGCTCTCTGCTGCTCTGAACTTTCTGCTGCACGTTTCAAAGTGCGCTGCACAGCCTCTATTTTCACAGCGCTCCGCCGTTTTTGCGCGCCGGCTCCCAGCGCTTCCAGCTGAGAATAATTTGACTTTTCGGAGGGACGCTGGTGACGGGTGCTCCTTTTCTGGCAACTAATCGTGTGGAGGAACTGTCGCAGCGGAGACGGGGGGGCTCAGTTGTGGGAGCAGATTGGCTGCTGTTCACAGCTAACGTTACAGCATGCATCGGTTTCCGTTTCCCCACGGCTTCTTCTACTCTTTTTCCTCACCTTTCTCTAATCTGGAGAGCACTGTCGCCACCTAATGGGTCCGTAAAATAGCTTATACACCTTCAACATCCCCCATATTTTTACAGGAGATGCATCAGGCTTTGATCCACGTCCCACCGTCAAAAAACGCAATTGACGTCTTTAGACGTCATTGGCACTCTACGTTACTATTTGAATTGACGTCTTTAGACATCATTGGCACTCAATGAGTTAAAGTCTAGACCTATTTGCTACTTACCAATGAGGATGTTGAGTTCTTTCTGAGCACAATCCATCCTGTTCCTCATAGTAGCTCTGGAAAGTTGGGCAAAAGCGAATGTAAGGTGAATGGGGTCACAGTCCTTTATATATAAGCTGACTGAGGCTCACTGAAATGTAATCCACAGTGCACACAAACTAAACATCAGTGAGCCTCAGTCATATAGGAGCGTGACCCCATTCACCTTGCATTTGTTTTTGCCCAACTTTCCAGAGCTACTTTGAGGAATAGGACTATTGCGCTGAGAAAGAACTCTACCAATTAACATCATCATTCGTAAGTAGCAAATAGGGCTAGACTTTAAAAAAATGTGAACTATCCCTTTAAGTTCAATGCCATTTTTTTGCACACTGGTGCCAGGTCTGAAGCTCTTAGTAACCTCGGCTGCTTCGGCAGTATTCAATCTTGAATCTATTTCTACATAATTAATATGATTAATTCAGAGTCAGTGCATGAATGGCAGCAGCTTAATGAAGTCTTAGACTATTTTCAATAATGAAGACTACTTAACAGCAACGCCCAATCTCGTCATATCACAGTGCACGCCCCCTTTCTTTGAGGTCGTATAACCTATTCATTGTTAGGCTCGCCCCCTTTCTCTGACGCTGTCCCCTCACCCATTCACAGTTTACCACACATGTGGCAATAACCAATCAGCCCAAGGTATTCCTCTCCAGCTGATCCCAATCACCTAATCAGCGTAGTATATCAGGGTCCATGTTTACTCTGTTTGCTATGTGCTGTGTATGTGTCATTCTCAGTTGCTGATCATCATCGCTGAAGCAGTTGTTTTGCCCCACCTCCTCCCCTGACACCACCATCGGTCATGACTCCTGATAGAAGAATTCCCTATGGGGGATTTCCTATCCTATTCTTCACTGACGACGCCCTCTCATCATCTCAGGAGAGCGTCATCATATCATGGAGTCATACGCCAAAATTAATATGTTGTCTCATTAAAGCTTGTTATACTTTCTACTAGTCTCTCATTATTGAAATATATTTACCCTCATCTTCATTTCTCTCATACTTTTGTTCTCTTGAATTGAGACAGCCTTGGTTTGTACCGACTGTGCATGAAGCACATTAAACAGATTGAAGATTGAATACTGCCAAAGCAGCCAAGGTTGCTCGGAAACTTCAAACCTGGCAACAGGTATGGAGTGTGCAGCACCACAGAGCAGTGGTTCACATGGAGGTACTACAGGGGTACTTGAGAGAAAGGGGGAAATGGAAAAATGTAAGAATAATTCATGAAAATAAATGAAACGTTAAAATAAAATCAATTTCTTATTTTGTAATCTTATATTCTGCAAAAGGTGGGTTATCATTCATGAATTGCATCATGTGCTATAGTTTTCTATTGCCGTTTTCTAAGCAAAATGGTTTTGTCGGGTAAAGGGGGTACAGTACTTGGATTCAGAAATTAGGGAAAGGAGCTAATGAAGCCAAAAAAGATTGAGACCCACTGCAGTAGAAGGCTTTCATGACACACACCAAAACAAACAGTTCAACAGAATTCAATATCTGTGTGTTTGTAAAGAGAATCAATCATTTCATGTTGATGTTGTCTTTAGTTTATCTCAGCTTGGTAGCTATAAAATCATAGTATCCAGTCAACTAACCATCATTGTCTTGTTATCTGAGATTATACAAATCAGTAGAAGCTATAGCATTAATAATTCCAAGTAGTTGTTGCTTTGTTAATTTATCCAAAACCACAAATGTTTAGGCTAACTGAGCTGACTCTTGTCAATCTGCAAATCAGTGTTTTAGAGCAGAGGCTAAGGCTAAAGACGGCTAACTGCATCACAGTAGCTTACCCAATATGGGAACCAAATCTAATGTATCAATTAAGCAATATCACACGAGAGGGAGTGCATTGTTGGCTAATATTGGCACTGCTGTGATTCGGTCGCAGGCACGAGGCCGCAGGCCGAGTGCCGTAGATAATCACAGCAGTGCCAATATTAGACAACAATGCACGACCTCGAGTGTGATATTGCTTTTATACAACAGTTCTATTAAACAAAGCTGATTAAAAAAATGACAAAAAGCTGAGAAAATAGATGATTTCTGTATTTATTCCTCCGCCAACAAAAATAGTCCCCCCAGCTTTCCCTTTGCAGAAAATGTAGCCTAATCAGCCTAATTAACTGCAGGCTGTCTACTCTACTACTGTCTACTCTACAGCTGTGAAGCATTTTGTTGATTAGGGCAGCTGTAAAGCGGAGTGATCTACACACAGTGAAGCGCCAGTGCATTATCATGAAATATAGGCACTCGTAGGATCCCTCTTGTCCAATCAAATTGCTCGGCCGGAACTACCTGTTGTATAACTATCAATATATTTATTTACTGACTGATAACGTTACTGAATTAGTCTACAGCCACGCCACAACAATCTCTCTCAGGTATCGCTCTTTTTCTTGTCTGATTGTTCTACATTTAGCTATTATTTGCCCACAGCTGGTGCAGACATGGTTGCCGGAAGACTTTTGACTCAACTGCAAAGCCTAAGAATGACAGCAATGAATACACAAATCAGACAAAGGCCAGTTAATATAGTCCATTTCATAATAACACAAAAAGAGAGAGACAAATGGATCTGATGAACTAACATGCTGGTGATTTGTTGAGGATGCTCCCAGTGAGATGTTCTGATCCTGAGAGCAGTTAGCCGTCTTCCTGAGGCGACAGACAGAAAAATGACTTTGCAGTAAGAGTGGGGTCAGTGAACAGATGGGGGAAGATTTGCAGCTGATCGTTTTTACTTCTGTGAAATTCATTCCAACTGCCTCTGTCCTGAGCAGATGTATTGCTACAGTCTACTAAACAGTAATTGAAAAGGTGATGCTTTCAATCACAACTGTAAAAATGCATCATAACTTCTGATTAGACAACTAGTTTTTCCCCTCTTTTTTTCATAATGTGAGAATATAGTCATCAAGGAACTAGCTGTATAGACCAGTCGGGGGGAAAGCACCGACCTAACCCTGAACAAATTGATATAAAAGTTTTTCAATGGATTATGTATTGGGCATGTTAAATAACATACCGGTAATAGAGATCTAGGAAAATCTAACTTCAGGAAAGCGGTCATTTTCAAGATGGCAGCTGCCGGGAGCTTAAAATGGCTAGATATGATGAAAATGACCCCTTTCCAGAAGTTGTACAATCATTTTCTACATGATGCCATGTTAAATAAACAGATTTGAAGGTATCTATGTTGTAACTGCAGTCAAACAAGCACTATCTCCAGCTCAGACACGTTGCTGGGTTTTTGCAGGTTATTTGTAAACAGCCTCTCAGAGCCAATCAGGACTCTGCTATTTCACATACGCCCAGGTTAGTCCCGCCTACATTAGGTAACCCTTTACTGGCTGTTTCTGAGACCTTTTGATGAGAATTGATTCTTTTTATTGGGTGGGGGAAAAATCTGCGATTAATCGACTACTTTATGGGACTAGTCGATGACTACTAAAATTCAGTAGTCGTGTCCTAGCATACTGTTACATGTGACATCATAGATGATGATGCCACTGATGATATTATCGATATTGATCAGAAATTTTAATATCTGGGGTCCCTAGATTTTTCTGACGTCAAAGTAGGGTCAAAAGCCAAAAGTGGTTGGGAGCCCCTGCTCTAAAAGAAGAGGATGTGGTCATGTGATTCCTCACGCGTTAAGCTTGCTCTAAGAGAAGAGGATCTGGTCAAAAGCACAAAGCACCTGCTGCGAGCAGCATCCTCACCTGATGACAGGTTCAGGATGTGAGAATGCTGGAAAGTGTAGAGAAATGGAGGCAAAAGATTTGGATTGGACTTGGTGAGAAACCAGTGGGGGAGGCTCACACACAGAAGTGTCAGTCTAGCTGAGAAATCATTCTTGGCATTTGTTTTCATCTGCTTGGAATACTGTATTGGGTTTTCAAAATATAAAAATAGAATGTAATAGAAAGTATGAAAAAGTCAATTTGATCAGATTTTTTGTTTGTTTGTTATACGGATATTCATGAACGTTGAATGTTACTGTATGCTTATCGCTTCTGCTTTTTATATATTTTTTAATAACTTGAAAAGATAGAAAATGTCAGTTTTCACCAGCTGGTCTGTCAAATCTTTGATGCTCCAAATCTCAGAACTGCACTCGCGCACCCAGATAATGCCTTATAGCGCCAAGCGAATGAAATGATTATTTTGCAAATTCGATTGGATTACTGTTTGGCCACTGGTGCAGTAAGAGATAATCCAATACAGAACGCTTCTTCTGTTCTAAAAATGGTGTGTATGGGTTTGTGTGATGACCCTGCTGCTCTGCTGCTGTGTCTCTCCTGTAGCCTGCAGGAGGGCTGGTTGTTAAGGCTGATTGGGTGCACCTGGGCCCTGTCTGCTCCTCACTGATGCACCTTTGACTCCGTTCTTTGTTGCAACCTTGAGCCGGGTTGGAACATATGGAGGAGGGAGAGAGACAGGATGGCTTTACCGGTAATCAACCCACTTTGTATCATCTAGGTAAAATAAGCACATGGCCAGTGTTTTGCCTTCTCTCTCTGTTTACCTCACAAATTTGCTCCTGCTCCTGTCTGCATAAACTCCGCCCGCACCAGCTGCAAGTCATTAGGGCTCGTTAAGGCTCTCCAAGAATTCTCCTTGGATGTGCGCATACTTGAAAAAATAAACAATAACAGCCGCCCTCGGAGCAGATTCTGCCTCTCCAGCAAAACTTCCGCAGCTCGTTACGCGTCAGAACCGAGCACTTTGACAGTGGAGGAAATGGGAGATCTCCTTGAGGAAAACACAGAGAGAGGTAAACACTGCGCCATGTGCACATGTGCTTATATTACCGAGATTATTAATGATACAATGTGGGTTGATTACTGGTAAAGCCATCCTTTAAGCCCCCAACGCACTGAAAGCATTCATTGACGTGCCTCGTTTGATGCGTGTCCATTTCTCCTCCTGTAATGCACTGCAAGCATCATACCAAATTCCAACATCACAGAACCAGCAGTATTTTGGGAAAAGGTCGCTATTTATATGTAGGCAGGCACACAGCTGTAAAGCATACAGACGTATGCTGTATGCTTTACAGCTACATTCATTTTCTATGATCCCGAGTCCTGGGGGCCGCTGGCTTGACAGCCGCCTGTCATAACCACTCAGCTACCGGTTCGTTAACCCTCAGCAAACCCTAACTTGGCTTCTGGCTCGTACTTATATTTCAATTAAGATACTTTTGTGGATGTAGTTTCTATGACTGAAGAATAAAAAGTTGGTATCCTGTAGTTTTGAGCCCCTGTCAGGCAGAGGCTGTTGGAATCGTCCTGCCTGTCTGTTGTGCACAGTCAGAGGGAAGAAAAGAGGCAGTACTGGGGAGAAGTCTGTCCAAACTTTCGCCAATCTAACCTCATCATGACCTCCAGGGCTATCTATATTTTGCTAGTGGATGTGTTTAGTCTGGCTATTCACCTTATGTTCATACGCGGGGGTGGGCCAAATTCTTCCGGGTTGTTTTAACACTTCCGCTGGTCACGGTGTGAAATACAAAAGAACGTCAGAAGAAGAGAGTTGTTTTTTGTAGCGGATAGTGCAGGGGGTAAAACAAAGAACGTAGCCTACTACTTTGAGTTCGGTACACAGCAAGCAAGCGGAGTATCCACTATTAGCCAGGTCAGATAACATTATCGTCGACAATCGTCGACACTTTCTTGTAAAACATACCTGGACTCCAACAAAGAAAGCTTCAAATGGTTTTCTCTCCTCTGAGCGCAGCGCGAGCCACTTCGCCTCACGTCTATAAGACCCGCAGACGTTAACATACTTCCCTGGAATGCGAGAATTAACGAGCCAGTTACATGGCATTGCATTCTTAGACATTGCCGTTTGCTTTTATTTGGTATGTTAGATTTGGCAAAATTATTAGGTAATTCAGAGTTAGATGATATTGGAGCAGCCGGCCTTTTTCTTTTTCTTTTTTTTTGCCGGAAGTCGTCACACGACCACACAACCGGGTCAAATGGGCATGGCTAAATAAGGTGAATAGTGTAGCGTTATATTTGACATGCTTGCTATATTTTAAATGCTGTGAGATTTGTTTGGGGAGCATACAGTATGAGAGCGAGACAGGCAGGAATGAAAGTGGCTGTACACACAGCGAGAGAGAGAGAGAGAGCGCACACTTTGGTCACTGCTGGGTCCTCATTTGACTTCCATTCAGGAAGTGTGGGTGGCAGTAGTGTAAACACAGTGCGTCGCTGTCCATACTACCCCCCACACTTCCTGAATGGTATTGCATCAAGGACTTTTTGATATCAAAGACAGAAAAGTGGATTTTATGCAACAAGTTGGAAGGATTCTTTTAAGACCTAGACGCGAGAGCGGTGCGATTGTCTGATTGGAAATGCTACGTGGGTCCCCGGGCGCTAATGCTCAGTATGAGCGAGAAGTGCCCGGCTAGCAGGGTGACCAAATTCCATGATTCCGTCTGTTTTCTCCATTTTGTGGAAATCATGTGACCCTACAGTAGGGCTAATTCTCATTTAGAGATTTGAGTGTCCTATTTAGGAGCAGTCTGTTTGATGCACTGAAGCACGTGTTTGGCGATCCCAGGTAACAGGCATTGGGGTTGCAGCCAATCTGTTTTGAGCAGGGTATACTGGCTATGATCAGGGTATACTGGCTATGAGCAGGGTATGCTGGCTATGATCAGGGTATACTGGCTATGATCAGGGTATACTGTCTATGAGCAGGGTATACTGGCTATGATCAGGGTATACTGTCTATGAGCAGGGTATACTGCTATGATCAGGGTATACTGGCTATGATCAGGGTATACTGGCTATGACCAGGGTATACTGGCTATGATCAGGGTATACTGCTATGAGCAGGGTAAATTGGCTATGATCAGGGTATACTGTCTATGAGCAGGGTATACTGTCTATGATCAGGGTATACTGTCTATGATCAGGGTATACTGGCTATGGTCAGGGTATACTGGCTATATGATCAGGGTATACTGGTTATGAGCAGAGTATACTGGCTATGAGCAGGGTATACTGGCTATGAGCAGGGTATACTGGCTATGAGCAGGGTATACTGGCTATGATCAGGGTATACTGTCTATGAGCAGGGTATACTGGCTATGAGCAGGGTATACTGGCTATGAGCAGGGTATACTGGCTATGAGCAGGGTATACTGGCTATTATCAGGGTATACTGGCTATGATCAGGGTATACTCTCTATGAGCAGGGTATACTGGCTATGATCACGGTATACTGGCTATGAGCAGGGTATACTGGCTATGAGCAGGATAAATTGGCTATGATCAGGGTATACTGGCTATGATCACGGTATACTGGCTATGAACAGGGTATACTGGCTATGAGCAGCCTCTTGTCACATGCTGTAGCATGCTGCATGTCTGGGTGGGTAGATGGGAGTTGTGCAGAGAGCTGAGCGGTGTGAGGAATGAGCGGAATACCAGGAGATGAAGCACCTGAGAAATGAGCAGGGATTGTGGATTATGGAGTTCAGATTCCCGGTGAGATGAGAGTAACTTGTCTCTCAGGAACCTCGGGCCAAACTCTCCCACTGTTAACAAATTACTCGACATTAAGGGTGCGGAATAGCCGGCACAAAGAGAGAGATGGTCCAATCAGAGGTGCTGCCTGGGAGAAGTAGGTGTGGTCTGATCTGTCACGGTGGTCCTGGAGTGAAGCGTTGTCACCGGCTCATTTGAAGACGGCTGGACCCAAATCGCTCCTGCGTGCAGCCCAGCGGTCCCGCTTTGCCGTCGCTCAAGGATGGCCTGAGAAGATAAGAGGATGTCATGTCGAGGTGTCGAGAGAAACGGGAACAAAAATCAAGCCTTTAAGGACCTGTAGATGAAAGAGAAAGAGCACATGAAAAGAGACATAGCTGTGGAACTTTTGCATATCATATTTTATCTTCTCTGAATGTTTTTAAATTGTGTTTTTTTTTAATCTGTGAGAATTGAAGGCTTTCCTCTCAATCGAGGATATATTTGTTGTCTTGGATCTTTCCGCATCTACTGTACATGAATAGCTTTTTGCCTTTATGAGATACTGTGGAAAACATAATTTAGCTTGACTCATGAGATACTGTGGAAAACATCATTTAGCTTGACTCATGAGATACTGTGGAAAACATCATTTAGCTTGACTCATGAGATACTGTGGAAAACATCATTTAGCTTGACTCATGAGATACTGTGGAAAACATCATTTAGCTTGACTCATGAGATACTGTGGAAAACATCATTTAGCTTGACTCATGAGATACTGTGGAAAACATCATTTAGCTTGACTCATGAGATACTGTGGAAAACATCATTTAGCTTGACTCATGAGATACTGTGGAAAACATCATTTAGCTTGACTCGTGAGATACTGTGGAAAACATCATTTAGCATGACTCATGAGATACTGTGGAAAACATCATTTTTGACTCGTGGTTCATAATGTGTGTAATTGTTCGATCCTACAGAATTGATGAACCTGAATGTTCACTTCTTTGACTCTTGGGATGTATTATGCTGATGACTCATAATGCAACTCATTCAATCATATCAGTACAGAGTAGAATTGAATAGAACAGGATATACAGTGTGTTTAAGTTGATACAAACTCAAATGCAATTTAGCATTTTTGTGACTACTGCATTACTGTATCTAGAATAGAATAGAATAGAATAGAATAGAATAGAGCAGTGATTCTCAACCGTTTTCATATCATTATGACCTTTAATTTACTGTAGTCCACATTAGACTCATGGATGGACCCCTACCTTGATGAGACAGATAGCTTTTGTCCAGAATTCTAACTGTCTGTAGGCTATAATAGGTAGAGAGATAATGGTGAAACTATGATCAAAACATTCATTCTTCTACATTCTGTAATTGTGTTAACTTATTGTAAATTAAATTATGTTGAAGTTTAACAATTCATAAATTTTGGTCTGGGGACCCTCTGGAACCCACTCAAGGGTGGACCCCGGACCCCACATTGAGAACCACTGGGATAGCGTACAATAGAATAGAATAGGGCCTATGTGAGTGATGGACCTTATACTCCACACCACTGAACAGCCTCACCACTACATCACTACCCCCACCACACCGTACAAACACACACGCACACACACACACACACACACAACCACACACACACACACACACACACACACACACACACACACACACACACACACACACACACACACACACACACACACACACACACACACACACACAGACTAATCTGTGATGGGCATCATGTGTCCAGCCACGATGGATCCGGCCCAGCGGCTAATCACACAGATGGATCTGCCCTCTGACAGCCGTCATAGACAGTGAGACTGCTGCTGAATCACTGTCTGCCATTACTGACGCACGCACGCGCACACACACACACACACACACACACACACACACACACACGCACACGCACGCACGCACACACACACACACACATACACACACACACACACACACATCATTTTGCTCATTAGCTCGTTTTGGGAGTCATTCGAAATCGACTTATTCTGTCATTTTTATAGAATACCACAGGGATGACGTATTTTTGTAGGCTTATCCAGAAATTGCCGCCATTTTGGTTCGTCAGTGGAAAAGTGCCTTTTGAAGCGTTTTCTAAAAATCTCGTAAAAAAACCCACACATTTATGTTCCAAAAGTCATAAAAGTTCTTCACGTTTGTGAAGATTATCATGCTGAACCCAAATTCACATTCCCATAAACTTTTGTTAACCACAGACCTTATTTTATGCATTTAAGTGAAATCCCTATTCTAAACACATTCACTTTTTGCCTGTCGAACCCGGAAGTATACTCCCGGACTCATTCCTGCGGTTCTCTATTTGAGTAGAAAGTTAGCTTTAAAAGGCAGAAATCTCAGCACTTTGAATGATTAATGAAGTCACTGGTATTGATCTTGATCAACAGCCCTATGAACTTAAGTCAATGCACATATATGATGGTCATTCTGTGCTATGGGGCAGTAAGAGTCTTGTTTATTTCCCATTTTAAAGAAGCGTGGGCACCAACATATCCTCACTTTGGAGAATGTTCCTCCTCCTTCCTAAGAACACCCACACATATTTGCCTTCTCTCTCTCTCTCTCTCTCTCTCTCTCTCTCTCTCTCTCTCTCTCTCTCTCTCTCTCTCTCTGTGTGTGTGTGTGTACACTCTTTTGATTTATTATTTCTCTTCTTTCCCCTGGCACACATCATATCCTCCTGCCCATCTCTGCCACTCTCCCCTTCCCTCTCTCAATTCAAGGCTCAATTCAAGGTGCTTGAGTGGCATGAAATACAATCTCTCTGCAATCTGAAATCCATCTCTCTCTGCCTCTCCCTCCCTCTCTCTCTCTCTCTCTCTCTCTCTCTCCTTTCCTTCCTCTCCCCAACAATACGCGCTCTGTCAAAGCCCGGCCTGCAAGGGAGCACATTTGAAAAGCCCTCATTAAAGTGGCAGTGAGCGATCCAGACACCCAGCTGGAGGTGCAGGCTGCCAATATCCACACCAGATCTGGACAGAAGGACTCAAATATTCATTGAACCTAGCCATGCTCATCTGCAAATATTGTGTCAGTCCCCAAAAACGCTCAGGTATTCTGCTAGAGGTGCTGCATATCATTTGTGTTCATTGTTTCCCGTTTCTTACAGATTTTTACACAAGATTTGAACTTTAGACTCACCGCAGGTGTTTTTCTAAAGGCCCCCCTTAAATTCCCTAGATGTGGTCACCATGGTAACACTGGCATGGGGTGCCCTTCTGATAATGTGGCTATGCAATCATACAGATGCTACCTGTTTCAATACAAAGTACCCTATTGCCGCTGCCTGTTGTGGCAGTACGTGTGTTCATTTTTATTTGGCTGTTAGTTTAGTGAGTTTTGGTCGTAGAGTGATCAGACTAATACCATTGGAATCTGTGGATTCTCATCTTTCATTTGAATCTCTTACTGGTGCAAACAAAAGGGGAAAAAATCCAGCCATCACCACGACGACTGCGGCAGTACTTTTTGGGTATTCCAAAACAGGTAACATCTGTAGGCTGCTACATACGGTATCACATTCACACACTCAGATATATAAATCTATATACACACATATACGCGTGCCCCCCTCCTGTGTCCCGCCCACACTCTCTACTCTATCCCCATCCTCCTTGGCTCACAGCTTTGCTTATTACATCACACACACGCACGCACACACACACGCACGCACACACGCATGCACGCACGCACGCACGCACGCACACACACCCACACACACACACACACACATATTCATTCATACACATTGCTTCGCACACTCCCTCTGGTCTCCTGTGTCCCCGGGGCACTCAGCCACAAACAAAAGCAGAGTTTAAGGTTAGCGCTGCTTTTTTTGTACACTCCTCCAGCCAAGACTGATGTGTTTGCCAGGGGTGAAAAGTTCAGAGGATTGCAGTCGGTTTGTTGTTTGTTGTTTGTTGTGTGTGCGTGTGCGTGTGTTTGTGTGTGTGTGCGCGTTTATATGGTTCATGAATGCATGTATGTATGCAAGCATGTTTTTTAAGATCATATTTTTGGGGCATTTTGCCGGTATTGGATAGGACAGTAGATAGACAGGAAAAGAGAGAGAGAGAGAGAGAGAGAGAGAGAGAGAGAGAGAGAGAGAGAGAGAGAGAGAGAGAGAGAGAGAGAGAGAGAGAGAGAGAGAGAGAGAGAGAGAGAGAGAGAGAGAGAGAGAGAGAGAGAGAGAGAGAGAGGATGACATGTGGCAAAGGACCACAGGTCAGATTCCAAACCGGGTCGGCCACACGAAGGACTAAGCCTTTGTGGTACACACTCTCAGGTGAACCACTGGAACGGCTGTTTTTATATACCTAACTGACACGACGATGAAAAATGTCTGTCAGAGGAAGGATTTTGGTCGGTGACCTCTGCTGCTCTCCCTCCCTCCCTCGCTCTCTCTCTCTCTCTCACACACACGCACACATACGCACAGAGAAATGGACTCAAAGACATGCTTCCTCTTTGGTCTCACCTCTGTAATGATGAGGCTTAGTGGGTCTGACAGGTGAGATCATTTATTTACTGGGGCCATGCTGAGAGGTGAGGCATCTGACCAGCCCTCATGCTGCAGATAGCAGCCTCGCCTCCCAGGGCCCGACCCCAGGCAGCTGTGGACCCACTGTCCGCAGGTTAGCACACGCTAGCTAGCTATACGCATCACACTGCCTAAAGTACCCGCTGTGATGTCAGCTGTACAGTGCAGCTTGTTTGTGTGTGTGTATGTATGCGTGTACAGTACAGTATATCTATATTATCTATATACTGTATACTATGTATATGTATATATATACACACACACACACACACACACACACACACACACACAGTAGAGTGCAGGTAGCCTTCTTCCAGCATGAGGTAGAGTGCAGGTAGCCTTCTTTCAGCATGAGGTAGAGTGCAGGTAGCCTTCTTCCAGCATGAGGTAGAGTGCAGGTAGCCTTCTTTCAGCATGAGGTAGAGTGCAGGTAGCCTTCTTTCAGCATGAGGTAGAGTGCAGGTAGCCTTCTTTCAGCATGAGGTAGAGTGCAGGTAGCCTTCTTCCAGCATGAGGTAGAGTGCAGGTAGCCTCTTTCAGCATGGGGTAAAGTGCAGGTAGCCTTCTTTCAGCATGAGGTAGAGTGCAGGTAGCTTTCTTTCAGCATGATGTAGAGTGCAGGTAGCCTTCTTTCAGCATGAGGTAGAGTAAGTAAGTAAGTACATTTTATTTATATAGCACTTCTCACAGAGAAAACTCACAAAGTGCTTCACAAGTTAAAATACATACAGGATAAAATAACAACAGAAAAACAAAACAAAAAACAAAAAGCAAATAACAGTCAAATACAAAAATACAGGACTACAGATCAAATTTCAGAGGAGCAGTCAAATAAAATTAAAATAAAATTAAAAGAGTGAGTCCCTAGACAAAGGCCTGTGTGAATAGAAGCGTTTTTAGCCGCCGCTTAAAAATGTCCACAGAGGCAGCAGTTCTCAGATCGTGAGGAAGAGAGTTCCACAGCCTTGGTGCCACGGACTCAAAAGCTCGATCCCCTTTGGTTTTGAGCCTAGTACGGGGAACAACTAAAAGGCACTGGTCAGCAGACCTCAGTGACCTGCTGGGAACATGAGAAAGGAGCAGATCACCCAGGTATGCCGGTGCCTGACCATGCAGGGCTCTGTACGTTATAACGAGCACTTTGAACTGGATTCTGAAACTAACCGGAAGCCAGTGCAGCGAGGCCAGGACTGGAGTGATATGACAATACTTACTGGACCTGGTCAGTAAACGGGCAGCAGCATTTTGGATCAATTGAAGACGGTCCAGAGAGGATTTGGAAAGGCCAGTAAAAAGAGAATTACAATAATCCAGGCGAGATGACACAAAAGCGTGTATAATCATCTCTAGCTCGGAGTGTGACACAATGGACCGGAGCTTTGAGATATTTCTAAGATGAAAAAAGCATGTACGTGACAGGGACTTAATATGTTTTTCAAAGAGCATGGCCTGATCAAAAAAGACACCCAGATTTCTCATGCTGGATTGCACATTCTGGTTTAGGGACCCAATACAATTAGCCACCTTCGCAGCAATGTTATCAGCAGCAATGATCATCACTTCTGTCTTACTGGCATTTAGCTGAAGAAAATTACTAGCCATCCAGTCCTTAATTGCGGACAAGCAGTCATGCAATACATTGAAATCGTCAGCACCGCCAGGAACAAAAGAAAAATACAATTGAATATCGTCAGCATAACAGTGGTAAGAGATCCCCTTAAACTGTTTGATTATGAGGCCAAGAGGAAGCATGTAGAGAGCGAACAGAACTGGACCCATAATGGAACCCTGCGGCACCCCACAGGTTAAAGGAGCGGCCTCAGATCCATGAGGGCCTACAGCCACAGTAAAACTCCTGCCAGAAAGATAAGAAGAGAACCACTCTAGGGCGCTCCCTGAGAGGCCCACCCACTCTCTGAGCCGAGTGCAGGTAGCCTTCTTTCAGCATGATGTAGAGTGCAGGTAGCCTTCTTTCAGCATGATGTAGAGTGCAGGTAGCCTTCTTTCAGCATGAGGTAGAGTGCAGGTAGCCTTCTTTCAGCATGGGGTAGAGTGCAGGTAGCCTTCTTTCAGCATGGGGTAGAGTGCAGGTAGCCTTCTTTCAGCATGAGGTAGAGTGCAGGTAGCCTTCTTTCAGCATGGGGTAGAGTGCAGGTAGCCTTCTTTCAGCATGAGGTAGAGTGCAGGTAGCCTTCTTTCAGCATGATGTAGAGTGCAGGTAGCCTTCTTTCAGCATGAGGTAGAGTGCAGGTAGCCTTCTTTCAGCATGAGGTAGAGTGCAGGTAGCCTTCTTTCAGCATGAGGTAGAGTGCAGGTAGCCTTCTTTCAGCATGAGGTAGAGTGCAGGTAGCCTTCTTTCAGCATGAGGTAGAGTGCAGGTAGCCTTCTTTCAGCATGAGGTAGAGTGCAGGTAGCCTTCTTTCAGCATGAGGTAGAGTGCAGGTAGCCTTCTTTCAGCATGATGTAGAGTGCAGGTAGCCTTCTTTCAGCATGAGGTAGAGTGCAGGTAGCCTTCTTTCAGCATGAGGTAGAGTGCAGGTAGCCTTCTTTCAGCATGGGGTAGAGTGCAGGTAGCCTTCTTTCAGCATGAGGTAGAGTGCAGGTAGCCTTCTTTCAGCATGATGTAGAGTGCAGGTAGCCTTCTTTCAGCATGAGGTAGAGTGCAGGTAGCCTTCTTTCAGCATGAGGTAGAGTGCAGGTAGCCTTCTTTCAGCATGAGGTAGAGTGCAGGTAGCCTTCTTTCAGCATGAGGTAGAGTGCAGGTAGCCTTCTTTCAGCATGATGTAGAGTGCAGGTAGCCTTCTTTCAGCATGATGTAGAGTGCAGGTAGCCTTCTTTCAGCATGAGGTAGAGTGCAGGTAGCCTTCTTTCAGCATGGGGTAGAGTGCAGGTAGCCTTCTTTCAGCATGAGGTAGAGTGCAGGTAGCCTTCTTTCAGCATGATGTAGAGTGCAGGTAGCCTTCTTTCAGCATGATGTAGAGTGCAGGTAGCCTTCTTTCAGCATGAGGTAGAGTGCAGGTAGCCTTCTTTCAGCATGGGGTAGAGTGCAGGTAGCCTTCTTTCAGCATGAGGTAGAGTGCAGGTAGCCTTCTTTCAGCATGAGGTAGAGTGCAGGTAGCCTTCTTTCAGCATGGGGTAGAGTGCAGGTAGCCTTCTTTCAGCATGAGGTAGAGTGCAGGTAGCCTTCTTTCAGCATGAGGTAGAGTGCAGGTAGCCTTCTTTCAGCATGGGGTAGACTGCAGGTAGCCTTCTTTCAGCATGAGGTAGAGTGCAGGTAGCCTTCTTTCAGCATGGGGTAGAGTGCATGTAGCCTTCTTTCAGCATGAGGTAGAGTGCATGTAGCCTTCTTTCAGCATGAGGTATAGTGCAGGTAGCCTTCTTTCAGCATGAGGTAGAGTGCATGTAGCCTTCTTTCAGCATGAGGTAGAGTGCAGGTAGCCTTCTTTCAGCATGAGGTAGAGTGCAGGTAGCCTTCTTTCAGCATGAGGTAGAGTGCAGGTAGCCTTCTTTCAGCATGAGGTAGAGTGCAGGTAGCCTTCTTTCAGCATGGGGTAGAGTGCAGGTAGCCTTTGTGAAATGGGAGTTTTGACTTTGACACATTTCGTCAGGCACATGCAGCCCTGAGTGGCACCGCGGGCGAGCTGGTACTTTCAGAGTATTGTCTGTGAGGCTGAGAGTTTATTTTGCCATGCACTTGCCCTTACAAACCACTGTACCAAGTTACAAGTAACAGCAGCGCTCCAGTGCAAATCCCAACTCACATCTATTTTTATGTGCAAAACATACTGTAGAACAGCCTTGGAAAGCCATGTGTGAACACACACAGGAACATAATTCCTCTTCACACCTACTGTAGCCTCTACCTGTACTCTCCCTGTACTCTGCTCTCCTCAGCTCTCTGGAACACCTACATTGTACATGTAGCTGTGTGTGTGTGTGTGTGTGTGTGTGTGTGTGTGTGTGTGTGTGTGTGTGTGTGTGCGCGTGCGCGTGCGTGCGTGTGTGTGTGTGTGTGCGAGTGTGTGGTTTTTCCAGTGTCCTCTCAATGGGATGAGTGTTACTTACTGTAGAGAAATGCTGAAGCTGCATGTCCTCAGCCTGTGCTGCCATATCAGCAATGGCAAGGATGTGTGTGTGTGCATGCCTGTGTGTGTGTGCATGTGCGCGTCGCGCGCGTGTGCATGTTTGTGTGTGTGTGTGTGTGTGTGTGCGTGCATGCGTGCGTGTGTGTGCGTGCCTGCATGTGTGTGTCTGTGTGTGTGTGTGTCTGGTGTGTGTTGAGGACGGCAGGCAAGACAAGGTAATTACCACAGGACTGTTCATCTGGCGCCCACTCAGCTCTCAGGTTCAGCAGAGCAGCTAACAGGAGCTCTGTCAGCCTACAGAGAAGACACTGAGGGGGGGAGGCACACCTGGGCGCTCACATAGGCCTGGATGTCATGAAAGAGAGAGGGGAGAGCACTCCTTGTTATACTGTATGGGAAGACAGTAAAGATCTCTGCCTTTGCGCTCTGCCTTTGCGCATGTGTAAGATATACTGTAAGTGTCTGTCTGTGCCTCTGCAGCGTGTGCGTTCCCCCCCCCCCCCCCTCTCCTCCTCGCCATCGGAGTCGAGCGTGTTATCTAGACAGGTGCGGTTGTCTGCGCCCCGGCCGCTATATAGTAGGATATGTTCTGCCCGCTCCGTGCTGCAACCCCCTGTCTGCCAGCTCTGAGATGGTGTTTCAGATAACTCCTCTGCCCCTCTCATACAGGCTGGAGATGCACAGCGTGGTGAGGAAAGGGAGAGCAGAGGCATTCTGCTACCCGGCACATGTGTTCAGACTGGTGCTAATCCTCTGTCTCCATCAGCTCCTGCAGATGTTTTCCTAGGTAACCTCTTAAAAGGTCCTCCAGATGTTTTCCTAGGTAAACTACTTGTGATTCATGTGTGCTTGCCTGTGTGGAAGTGTGGAAGGGCACATGCCTGTTCACAAGTGTATTTGTTTTGTGTGTGTGCAGTGCACATGTAGGTGTGTTGAGTTGGGTTTGTGTATTTGTTTTGTGTGTGTGCAGTGCACATGTAGGTGTGTTGAGTTGGGTTTGTGTATTTGTTTTGTGTGCGTGCAGTGCACATGTGTATAGGTGTGTTGAGTTGGGTTTGTGTATTTGTTTTGTGAACGTGCAGTGCACATGTGTATAGGTGTGTTGAGTTGGGTTTGTGTATTTGTTGTGTGTGTGTGTGTGTGTGTGTGTGTGTGTGTGTGTGTGTGTGTGTGTGTGTGTGCAGTGCACATGTGTATAGGTGTTAATTGATGGCGGTGGTGCAGCAGTCCCTCAGGTGAACATATCGTCCCTCAGGTAAGCTATCGTCTGCCCCCACCATCCAGTTTTGCGCTGGGATCTAAGCGCAGACACAGGTGTAGGCGTGGCCCAGGTTTGGGCGTTGACCGTGCCAAAATAGGCGTTACAGCGCAATGTGTTAGAGAAAATGGCCTTGGGTGCTCTCAATTTTAATGCCACCAAATAGCTGGTCTTAACGCAGAAAACCCCACTACGCCAGGCGTACGCCTGAGCGCAAACAGTATTCTCCGCGCAGTGCAGGAAATCCTCGCTTGGATACCATACCATTACGCACGGCATGGATGTCACTCTCCAACAACTCGCGCCTGCACACACTCTTCTCTCCTCAGAATGCCACGTTGATTTTCAACTGACCTACATTGCCGAAAAAACACACAAATTTGTTTGTCATGGTTTTATTAGGCTACATAATTCCTGACCATTACAGGTCTGTGGTGTGAGGTAACAGTAGATTGCTTTTGAGAAAGTTGTGACGGTGTTGTGCCAAAAAGTGATTTGCTGCCAGAAACTGATTTCACTCCATGGGACTGCGCACAGGGCTGCCTCTGTGAGCCCCATGGCTGGCCCAAAACACCCAGGGCACTGACCCACCCCCACCACCCAGCCTGCCTACCCGTCCAGCTCCCACCTTCTCCAGGGAAGACCCCCCTCCAGCACCCGGCGACGCTGGCGTACTAGCCGAACCTGCGCACGCCACACTAAGCACCCCTCCCCGGGCTACACACAGACTCCCGCCCCGCCAGACCCTCGTTCCCCTAATCCAATTCAAAACGCAAATCACTTTTTGGCACAACCATTGACATATATATAATGGACCAATGGAGCTCATTGACTTTGACACAGTAAAATGAAGCTCCCTTCCGGATATTGTTTGATTTAGTTTGATTGGTTGAATGAATTAATGCTACACGGAAGTACGAGGAGAGGGGGCGGCTGCCCCTGGCGGCTGCCTGGGGAGTTTCCGAATTTGCCCTGTCTCCCTTATCGCCGTAATGCATTATGGGTAGTCAGCTACTTTGGCTAATGTTAGCGGCTAACGCTACTTACTTTACATTGCAGTAAAACGGCACTGAATGACCAAATTGATTTAACTTTTAACCATTTCGAGTAACACTGTTTCCATACGGACCCCCAGCGTTGGTTAGTTGTTTATAACGTGACTATATTTATAACGTTATAACATACTCCGGTTTCTGGGCTGAATCCAATGGTCTGAATGGTCTGAATACAGAGAAGGCTTAAGGCTTTATCTAACGGTATCGGCTATATAACGTTAAATGGTCCGCCATGTTATGGACGTTAGATGTATGGTATCTATATAGTTACGTGTGTCTACTAACATTATTAAAATATCATAAAGTAACGCTATTTTCTGATCATTTGCTCAACTATTACTTGCTACCTGATGCCTTGCGGCACATTGCTGCCTCTACCGGTCGGCAGTATTACTGTTCTTATTATCTGATGTTTGTCATCAATTTTCCTCGAAATGGGGCTATAATTTGGAAAACGGAGCGCGTTAGAGCATGAAAAAGACTTGAAATTGTTTTTTCAGACCATAAACTCATTTGGAAAGTGTTTATTTAAGTTGGCTCGTTTCCCATAGAGTTGAACGGATGTTCCCGGGGAGTGCTACACAACCTGCTACCCCCACTGGCCATTTGGAAAGTATGCAATTTCCGCATAGGCATCAAAAATAGGCAGGCTGAATTGGGCACTGGGCACAACACCTGTCCGGCCAGTACAGTAACCTTTTTCCCTGCAATTGCACGCATGCAAGACCAGCTTCTCCACAGCGCGGATGGCGTGACCGTAGTCAATGGCTTAACCAGAGTGGACAATTCTGACATAGGCTATTGAAATAGGCTAGAAGTAAAATCTCACACATTCCTACCCGATTAAAGAAACAAATATTTTTAGATGTGTAGGTCCTTGTTATAGCCATATGAACAAAACGTCTAATTACAGATGTTTGGGA
>NC_139625.1:66311752-66364252 GCF_964638095.1 Poromitra crassiceps
CAAACAAAGAAAAGGACAGAGAAACATGCTGAGGGACTTACAGAGTCGGATCAATAGCAGAGAATTTACAAGCTCATCCCAGACTTATGGCTCGTTCAGAGGCTTTTAGTGTTGAAGATGCTTGCAATGTGGATGCTCTCACTGGCGAGCAATCGATGCTCCAGAGAGAGGGGTGGTGGGGGGTGGGAGTTGAACATAGGCTGGGGGTGTGTGTGTGTGGGGGGGGGTGGTCTGACAGGTTTGCCGCTACACGGTGTGTCGACAACTTCCGCTGCAGGCTGCTATTGATTGCCTTGTCGCTTTGTTTTCCAGACTCACACAAAGGCTCCTCTGCATCTCTGGAGGCCAAATCACACACACACACACACGTGCACACACACATGCACGCACGCACGTGCATACACACACACACACACACACACACACACACACACACACACACACACACACACACACATGCACGCACAGTAAACCTGGCCTTTACAAATTAGCCTACAGTATATGATTTAATTTGAAAGCAGCACAAGAGCAGATTTTTCATGTAAACCTAAACCTGTCTTATAAGCCTAAATGACAGTGGGGCTGCAGCAGAGGAGTTTGTGTGATAAATGATATTCCGGGGTCTGGTGGACAAACAGCAGTCTACAGAAAGCTGGACTCACCACTGTTGGATCTTCTCCTCTCTCATCTCTTTGGTTTCCTTTGTTATAAAGCATCACAGAGCGGCCGGGTTGGTAAACATGAGCGAGCTGCTGAAAATGATTTCACCAAGTAACAGTTGTTCCTGGACCAACATTTCTTCATAGTTTTCACCTTATTCTTTGCCCACATATGGACGCTTCCGCATAATGTAATTTTGTAATCGTCTTTCCGTTTTAGACCCGGAAGTCCACCGTAATCATTTTTAGACTTGCCAAAAAGCTGTTTTCAAGCAAAAACAAAAAAAATGTTTTAAAGTTTTAATATTTTTTCGGATGAGAACGTAACATTCCAAATATGTGACCAGTTTATCAGAATAACGTCTATTTGGAAATATTTAACAAGCAGCAAGGACTGAGAGCGCTGGCTCTGCTGACCGGTCGGACTAGCTAGTATCTGTCAACCCCTACTGTAGGCTACTGGCAGTGAGAAAACACTATCTACGTGCTTTTGTACAGTAACTAACATTAAATGCCGACTGGGTACAGCCATCGGCTCCTCGCAGCAGTAATGCTATGAACATGTAACTGAAGTTGGCCGCAGTGTAGCTTACCATGACTTACCATGGTCGTAGCTGCGCCCGGTCTTTAGGCTGCGGACGTGCGCGTCCAGCTGACAGACAGCTCCAACTCAGCTCAAACTTATAGTTGTATTCAAAGCATAAAAACGTTCTCACAGCTCAATTTAACAGCACCAACACAAACAAACAAAAACAAGATGCATGGAATTTGATCACAAGTGCAATCAATAATGAATGCGATGGCGGACTGCGGGCAGTTGACGAAGTCAGAAAGAAATGGAAAGATCTTCCGATGCATCAGCTTTTAAAAACCCGCCAACAAGCGGGGTACTGCGCCTAAAACGTCCATTTACAGCACATATCGATCAATATTTTTGGAGAAGATTCCCCCACATCACAGGACTGAACGGCACTGACAGCACAGAGCTGTCAGTTCCAACAGCACAGATCAAGATAAGACAGCTGTCATTATGGGTAGGCTACGCCTTGGGTGTAACTTTTACGCCTGCTCCATACCAGACGTAAGATTTACACCCAGGCGCAACACATACAGGGCTTAAGACTACATGGTGCACTAGTCATAAAATTAAGTTAGTCGTAACTTTGAGTTCTATGTCGGACGTAACGTCAGTGGCGTGCCTGACCAAGTTGGTGCCCTAGGCAAGATTTTTGCTGGTGCCCCCCCCCCCCCCCCCCCAAAGAAAATATAATAAAAATTATATCGCAGCTAATTCCACCACTGCAGTGCAGGCTCAGAATGGTCCTTCCCCAGTGGCACTGGAAGTACTTTTAGGTAGGGGGTGCTGTAAGGAAGGGACTGTCGGTGCTGCCCGTGAGGGCAGCGCCGAAGAAAATTTGACGTTTTTTGGACTTTCATCCATATTTAGAAGAATATTAAATTTTAAATTAACATTAGGATTATACTGTTGTGATGTCATTATTCAGTATCTTCTCCTTTTCTCACTCACTTTCATGTAAGCACCTGCTCTCCCTTTAGTCGTTTTACACTACAACAGACAGCAACACAGGCATAAACACTGAACTTATTATTATTATTATGGAAAACCAGATTATGATGAAAATCAAACACTTTTGAAGAGATATGAAATAAGATTAGAGCTGGGAAGCACAAACTGTTTTTTAATGCATCTTGTTGGTGGTATAAACACAAGACAGCCAAATCCAACAATTTCGAAAATCCCATTTCTTGCCACCAGGGGGTGCTGCAGCACCCTCAGCACCCACCTTCCAGCTCCCTTCCCCCACTCTGGGAAAAAGCTCAGAGCAGGTAGAAGGGGGCGCGGCCGCGCAGGGGGTGGGGTGGTATGGATTAGGGACCATGGTAAAAGTGCTGCAGCCCAGGCAGCCAGAAAGCCAGAATTAGAAAAATGATTTCACTATTATTTAAAGACTTAAGACGTTGTTCTGCTTATTTTTTGTCTACTATTGTAAAATAATAGTAGGCCTATTATCATGAAAAAGTATTTGTAAAAAAAAAAAAAAAAAAAAAAAAAAAATTTTTTTTTTTTACCCTCTCTGGCGCCCCCAACGGCTCAAGCGCCCTTAGCATTTGCCTAGTTCGCCTAATGGACGGCACGCCACTGCGTAACGTTACACCTAGGCGTACGCCCAGCTGGAACTCGGCTCCAGGAACGTAAGTCTCTCCATCCGTATAACAGAGGTCATATCCGCCAGCCACAATTGAAAAGAGGGTGAAGAGGGGGACTTCGATTCCTTCAGGATTAGTTTCTTGGCAACAGTTGTCCCCTGTGTCAGAGACTGTTGAAACCTCCCAGTCCTTTGACTGTGTCATGTTAGCTGTGGACGTTTTGTCATGTTGATCAAAGGCTGCTGGGCAGATGGTGGAAAATGCTTTCCTGAGTGTGCAAAATGACCTGCTATTAAGCCCTGAAAATGGAGAGGATGCTGGTAACTTCAAAGCATTAATATTTTCCTTTCTTTTTTCTTGCTGTACTGGATTCTTTCATACCTGAGTTTCACAGTATTTCTGTTGGAAGCTCTGGCAAATTCCATCGAGGTGCTCTTGAGCAAGGCACTTAACCCTAAATTGCACCATTGCAGCTGCTCAACGCTAACGTAATGTACTGTCAAACTGTGGTTGCAGGCAGCTCTCAGTTGTGAATGTTTGTAAGTACAAGACTGTGAGGCCCTGTTGCTGAAATGCTGAGTAAGTGTGCTCAGCAAGTGCAACACGCTGTCCTGGATCAAGTAAGAGTTCAAACCAGTGAACGCGTCGCTGACTCGCCTCACTCAGGCTCCTGGCTGGGCTCCCCCCAGTCACCATCAGCTGACATTTCATTGATAAAGACACTGTGGAGTCTGTCATACTTCCAAAGCTACGGCCACCGTGGTGGAAACTATATATCGCTAACAAACCGGCAAAAACGTTGTTCTTTTCAGATACGGACAGCATGACAAGGTTTTCCTGACTACTGTTTGACAAGTATGTCAAATAATTGTTTCAATACACAGGGAAAGGTACATTTAAAAAATTACTTAATTTGGCCTCCATCAATGTCTTATTTCATTAGCCCAATAAAGCTGATAAATGATCCCACACAGTGGCCTGAAGTGAAATACTTTGACATTTACCACTAATTAGTTTAATCACATGGTAAGATAATAAATTGACCTTGAATAATTTCACTTAATATCTAAAAATCTGAAAGACAGCTGTTTTCAGACGGTTATTAAAGTGGATTGTTGCGAAGTTAACTATTTTACATTACCTAAGAAGTCAATGAGATTTCTCATTACGTTTGCACCCTGGCCTGGCAGTCCAGGTAGGGTTCAAAAGGCAGTGAAATATCCTGAGACACACACTTGAACACAACTCATCCGTTTCATAGAGGAATTGGCTCAGTAATGTTAGCTTAATAACAACATAATGTTAGGACAGCATGGGAGCTTTTAAACACATTTTGAACAAAGGCAGCAGGTACAGGAATATAACTACATTTAGATCATTACTGGTAACTTGCTTACCAGTGACTAAACACTGCTTGCATTAGAAGTGTACTTAGTCTAGTCTTCTACCATGATCCACTATAGCGCCTCTCTCCTTACGGCCTGATCCACATTTTTATTCTTCGGTTCGGGAGAACCAAAAAAAAGTGTTTTTTAAGTTTGTTAGTCTGTGAATCCCACCATACAACAGCTTTTAGGCGTGTTTAATGTGGGCAATAATGATAATGATGTGCATTCAGTCACACAAAGTGAATGGGGAGGGGTGTAGCTTTCGCCCACAATGGCCTATTTTATGCACTGTGTCTACACTATCTTCTCTATAGCCAGATCAATGGAGGTTATTAGCACTCCCTCCTCCCATGTGGCTGCCAAGCTGCTTCCTCATTGGCTTTGTTTTGACAGCGCTGTAACACAATGTGTGCCAGCCTCCCCAAAACATCCCGTCGTCTTCCCGTGTCATTCAATCAATTGTTCCCACCAGCTGCTTTACCAGCACCAACAAATGTATTACTGAGAGCAGCGTCCCCACTTCCCCCGCTGCAGTGGCCAGCTTGAATATTGTATGACAGCAATGTCACCCAGTCGGACAGTGAAATGTATTACCTGCATGAATCAAGTTGTCATTTGCAATAGATGGGGGAGCTTAGCATTCAGAGCACATGGTCCGATCGGCACGGGGGCCTGCCCAAGTTAGTTATCGCGTCCCTTCTCTATGAGCCCTTTAGCGAAGATCGATGCTGTTTCTCATCGGGATCTGTGACACAAAACAAACTGAACACACACGCCTAAGCAAGGCTGTTCTCGCCTTACTCATTTTTCTTGCGAAACGTCTACAGATCAAAATGTTGGCGTTGTAATGGTTAAATGCAACTAGACCAATCCACATTTATTTGTCCTGCTTACTCATCTACCAGCGTCGACCGAGTTTCACAGACAAGGACGATGTGAGCATGGCTAAGGTGAACCAGGCTTGGGTCAATCTGGGCACCTAGAGTGCCATCAGTCTGACCACTAATAAGCCTCGACCAGAGTCTTGTCAGTCTGACCAATAATAAGCCTGGGCCAGAGTCTATCAGTCTATCAGTCTATATGTTACGTTCTCATCCCAAAAAATATTAAAACTTTATAACAGTGTTTTTGTTGTTGCTTGAAAACAGCTCTTTGACAAGTCTAAAAATGATAAAGGTAGGAGCAATCTACTTCTAAAATGGAATAACGATTACAAAATGACGTGATGCAGAAGCGTCCTGATATGGGCAAATGATAATGTGTCCTTTTGATATGCCATTATGCCATTTTCTTCTGGCTGTAATTATCTACTGTACTCTGACCTCATAGGCTACAGATCCCCCCCAATACATTGCCTCAAATCGCATAGGCTACAGATCCCCCCAATACATTGCCTAAAATCGCATAGGCTAGGGTGTTATAGTCTCCCATCCAAAATAAAGGAAGTCTGTTGATTGTCTTCTGCTTCCACTGCACAGGTAGAGGTGTGGATTTCATGTCACACGCAGCACAATCTATCGAAAACGTATACGCCGTTGACTCATTCTAGCTACTCAACCTCCCACAATGTTGTTTGACCTTGATACGTTGAAGACTTTTTCCAACATAAAGTGACGCCCTTAGAAAGTAAGATCTGAAGGCGGATGAGCCTAAATGACTCGTTAAGATGGATGCTTTTTGCAGTGTAAGATGTATTTTTTAAAGTACCCCTCTGCTGCACAGTTTGGGCCCAGGTCAGCAGTAAAGTGGGGAGTGAGGATCAGGCTTCTGTACTGCAGCCAAATCTGTTGGCCACTATTGATATCCCATTTCCTCTGTCACTCCTAAGCTGCTCTGCATTCAGAGGCTTTGCACTAAGCCCGCGGTGCCTCCATCCAGCCCCCGACCTGTAATACCCGCTAACACGCACGGCTGTGTTTAGCTGCCCACGGCCTGTAACACCCTCTAACATGTGTTTAGCTGCCCACAGCCTGTAACACTCTCTAACACGCACAGCTGTGTTTAGCTGCCCACAGCCTGTAACACCCTCTAACACGCACAGCTGTGTTTAGCTGCCCACAGCCTGTAACACTCTCTAACACGCACAGCTGTGTTTAGCTGCCCACAGCCTGTAACACTCTCTAACACGCACAGCTGTGTTTAGCTGCCCACAGCCTGTAACACTCTCTAACACGCACAGCTGTGTTTAGCTGCCCACAGCCTGTAACACCCTCTAACACGCACGGCTGTGTTTAGCTGCACACGGCCTGTAACACATGCTAACACGCACGGCTGTGTTTAGCTGCACACGGCCTGTAACACCCTCTAACATGTGTTTAGCTGCCCACAGCCTGTAACACCCTCTAACACGCACGGCTGTGTTTAGCTGCACACGGCCTGTAACACATGCTAACACGCACGGCTGTCTTTAGCTACACACGGCCTGTAACATGCGCTAACACGTGCGGCTGTGTTTAGCTGCACACGGCCTGTAATACCTGCTAACACGCACGGCTGTGTTTAGCAGCCCACGACCTGTAACACCCTCTAACACGCACAGCTGTGTTTAGCTGCACACGGCCTGTAACACCCACTAACACATGCGGCTGTGTTTAGCTGCACACGGCCTGGAACACCCACTAACACGTGCGGCTGTGTTTAGCTGCACACGGCCTGTAACACCCACTAACACATGCGGCTGTGTTTAGCTGCACACGGCCTGGAACACCCACTAACACGTGCGGCTGTGTTTAGCTGCACACGGCCTGGAACACCCACTAACACGTGCGGCTGTGTTTAGCTGCACACGGCCTGGAACACCCACTAACACGTGCGGCTGTGTTTAGCTGCACACGGCCTGTAACACGCGCTAAGACGCGCGGCTGTGTTTAGCTCCACAACAATCATTGAGTCCCTGATTATCCAGGAGACAAAAGCATAGCCAGTGGCATGCAGCAAGTCTCCCAACCCTCACATTTTAATTGTGCCGCTCTCGCATTAGGTGGGATGCTGACCAATTCTACCAAATTTCTCACGCATTAATTTCCGCTTTTGAATGTTTGGAAAACAGCATAATGGCTTTTTATACTTGGCAAAAGATTGGAGAAAAAGAGGATCAAAAAATGAGCATAAAAACATCAGTTTGTTTTTCTATTCCAGGCAATTATGAACCTCCTGTTGAGCTGATCACATATCCAGCAGAAGGAGCTCTAGATAAGGTGTGTGTGTGTGTGTGTGTGTGTGTGTGTGTGTGTGTGCGTGCGTGCGTGCGTGCGTGCGTGCGTGCGTGCATGCGTGCGTGTGTGTGTGAGTACCCCCCCCCCCCCCCCCCATATTCTCACCAATTGTACTTGGCCAGTTCCCCCTGCTGTCCCAGTCATTGCTCCACCCCCTTTGCTGATCTGGGGAGAGTTGTAGACTAGCACATGCCTCCTCCAATACATGTGCAGTCACCAGCCTCTTCTTTTCACCTGACAGAGAGGTGTTTCACCGGCAGGACGTAGCACATGGGAGGGTCACGCTATCCCCCCCAGTTCCCCTCCCCCCGGGCAGGTGCCCCAACCGACCAGAGGAGGCACTAGTGCAGCGACAAAGACACACATACCCTTAATCCAGCTTCCCACCTGCATGCACGGGTACCTACCTGTATGGATGTACTGTGCCTGTATGGGTGCCCGTCCAACCAAACTGGAGGTAACACGGGGGCTTGAACCTGCGACCGTCGTGTTGGTAGGGAATCTCCCGCTGTATTACCTGGACGCCCATTTTTCTATGGCAGGCAATTATGAACCTCCTGTTGAGCTTATCTGATATTGAGCAGAAGCAACTGTAGATAAGGTGTGTGAGAGAGTTATGGGCCTGCCGTATATATGCAGTGTGGAGCATGTGTGAAATGCAGGTGAAATGATAACATCAGCACATTATTCACAGCTGCCTCCACACACTCTATATACTGTCATCTGTTTCAGAGGCTCTCCACCCCTCCTGGGAAGCTGTTGTTGGTCCAATAATCATAACCACTGCCTGATAATGTCGCACGCTCTCCAGTCATATTGGCAAGCAAGCACCATTCAAGACCTAGGTGTGTTTGATAAATCATATTTGGCCCCTCGGTAGCGCTTTCTTTCCCGCCTCGAACGTAAATAGTAATTATTTTCACTTTCCATTACCCGCTTGAGTCATTTTGTGTGGAACCGCGCTATTCACAGGTCAGACCTCGCCTCCATATATTCCTCCATCAGAGCGCTGTCATGTAAAGGCTTCATCGACGCACACGGCTCTGCTCACTTCAGCAGTTATAAGACTTGCAGATGATGGGGGCCCTTTTCTGTTCCCCCCCCCCCTCTGCCAATCATTACGTCTCTATGATTGGACCAGGCACCATCATTGTAAGATGTCACGCTCGAGATGCCAATATGATTTATTTAGCTCTGGATGTGTGTGCCCACTAAATGCACTTTCTCCCTCACACACACTCACTGTAAGCGCACATAAGTTAGACAGTAGACATTACAGCCTACAAACTAAGCTAATTAGCACTTCTGTATGTTCTCTCTCTCTGTCTCTCTCTCTCTCACTGACTCAAATACACACAGTCATCACCGCCCTCCCTCCCCCCCCAAGCAAGGTCACTCTACATTGCACTAATGACTGCAATCAATTATCTGGTGCAATATAAAGAGACATGACCCTCCACTTCGCTGTAGAGTAGGGGTCACTTGATTGGACAGACAGTGGAAGAGATGATACACTTTATTTATTTTTCTTTCCCGTGTCCGTGAGGCAGAAATAGCACCTAATTATTCTAACATTGCGCTCTTTAATATATGATAACAAAGCAACAAACTTAGGAATTGAGCATAGGCGTCCCCCCCCCCCCCCCCCCCCCCCCCCCCACACACACACACACACACACATATCACTGAGAGTATTTTAAGAACGAGATCTAGTCTGTTGCACATGAAGGCGGTCTCATTGTGGAGCCTTGGATCTGTGTGAGGCGTAGCCTAATGGAGCGGTGACCAATGCAGCAGATCTCAGTGCAAGGCTGCTAAATTGACTACCCAGAGGGGCTGCACTCAAAACTATTTAGCACTCAATGCTAGCAGACTGCATTCCTCCAACACCATGTGCAGCTAGTCTCTCTCTCTCTCTCTCTCTCTCTCTCTCTCTCTCTCTCTCTCTCTCTCTCGACACCTCTCTGTAGCCTCCATGCTGTGATGACAATTCAGCTCATTAGTGCTAAGCACTGTGAATGGCTAATAATAACGGTAATTATGACACTCTTTTCTTCTTTTTTTACACACTATTTCATACATCTGGTACATCTGGCATTTTTCAGTTATTCTTTCGTTGGCATATTTTGCCAACCTTTGATTAAGGGGGTATTCATCATTATGATTTATGTGCTACAGTAACACTGGCCAGTTACTAGTAGCCTAGTGCTACGCTAGTAGGAGTGGTTCTTCATTCAATCCCACAGTGAGAAATTTCTTTATCACAGAAGCATCATACGCAAGGCAAGACCTCCATCCTAAGTCATTCGGTATAATTATTGAGTGTTACTTAAAATTATACTTTTCTCAAAATTAATGAAAAAGAAATGTGCCAGTGGTGTTAGATAATTAAGCAATATCACAGTAGAGGGAGTGTTATTGAACTGTATCAGCACGGCTGTGACTCGGTGCAGTTAACTTGATAAACTAACGACGGGGAAGGAAAACATAAATGGCTGATTTTAACATTTCTTTCAGTCTATTTGGAGAAAACAGCAATTTTCAAAAATAAGATGCAGCAGACGCCAGAGGGGGAAATAAATGGAGACGAAAAGAAAGAAACCAAGCAAAAAACGGCACAAGGAACTGACACCTGAAGATCTTAACATGATAGAGTCACAGAAGGATGGGATTAATACAAAAATGCTACAAAATGGGCAGAACATACTGAGAGACTTTCTAGAAAAAACACCGATTTGGAGACATACTGTAGTCTGCAGTTATGCTTAATGACACCTTATGTGAATTGTATGCCTCGGTTCAGTCCATAGGCCTACAGTGTGGGAAGTTTAAATGAGCATTAGAGCTGGGACTAGAATTATTCCTCGTCATGACAACGGCTCTTGCTTCATAACCATTACATTTTAAGTGCAAAACCTTCAGCCAAAATGTGAGAATATTTGTATTTTATTTTGTTGGTAATGGTAAATGACCATGGTGTCATCATCATTGGCAGCTCAGAGACCATGCTTGTTGCGCCTCTGGAGTGATGTTTATCTTTGCATTGTCTGCTGTGGCTGTGCAGACCGATGAGCGAGTGACAGTCTCTGTTGCATTTGATGCAGATGAACAGGGAAGCCTGGCTAGTTGCTACAGCTTCATAACATTTGATCCAGAGTGCAAGACTTTCACCAACAATTTGCAAATGCTTTTATTTTATATTGTCGGCAAATGACCATGTATATATAATCTACAATAATCAGCAAGTAGGTATGTGTCAAACGGTTTTAAGGCACTTTTAAAACCGTTTAACGCACACCTAACTGTCCTCGTTGATTATCCATTACTTGTTTCCAATGCAAATCCACTTGTTTCAAGTGTGGCCAGCTGATTTAACAGCAGATTTAAGATACTGACACACATCCTTAAACAAGTGAAACTGCATTGAATACAAGGTTATCTCACCCCATTGGCATGTTTCTGGTGTTTTATGAAAAATAAGATTTTGAGTATGCTACAGTATGTGTCTCTGTGTTGTCGTGTTCTGATGGATATTTATTGCAGCCTATCAACTACAAATGGAGCATGCACAAACCAAACAGCATGCACATGCACAACCATCCATGTCTCTGCTAAGCAGACCAGTCAGGCAAAAACCCGCCATGATTATTCCATAATTCCATTGCTCATCTGGGAACAAATGGGAGCTTAAACCTCTCTCGAGCTGAAGCTGATTTAATGAACCGGCTTCTGTGTTGAATCAGTACACTGTGAAGTGGCTGATCTTTGCGTGTCCAGGATAAATTACTTTTCGCCAGCCACAAATTCACATCTCTGTTTTCCTATGCCGGAATTCTATCCTTGCTATTAAAGACTGTGCCCTGACATTCTGTGGGAAGTGTAGCAGTCACAGCAGGAAGAGGGTTTCCGCCACGCGCTAATGCAATACAAAGCTACACGATGGCATGAAACAATACGGCCATCTTTCAATTTGCTCCGAGAAGAAGTCGGGTCCCGCGGTTTTGCTGCTCCGCATTACCAAAGAAGGGGGATTGGCTATTTCTGAGCTTAAAGGGACACTACACCGAAAAACAATGCTGATTTATTTTGCACATGATCTCGCACCTATCTCACACATTTAGTTTTACAGTTATTGAGAGTTGATTTGAGTTAAGTTGAGAGTCAGTGATGTCATCAGAAGACTTGTAATTAATGCAACCCAATGATTCAGTGCCTTCCAATGACATCACTAGCATCAACTTAACTCAAATCAACTCTCAATAACTGTCAAACTAAATTTATGTCTGCAAAATTATTTTTGGATATGTGTGAGATCATTAGATCATGTGCAAAATAAATCAGCATTGTTTTCCGGTGAAGTGTCCCTTTAAAGGTCCTATCCGTAAGTTCTAACTATTACTGACACCGGTGGCCATTAGAGTAACTGCAGGCAGCGTGTGAACGAGCTGACGCGCGGGCACCATACTCGCACGCGCACAAATAGCTGCCTGGCAACAGCAGAGGTGTTGGTTGTAACGTTAACTCATAAAAGTCACTTGAAAACGGCAACCTGGACAATTTATCAGTCAGATCAGCCTCGAGATGCCCAGGAAGGATTCTGGATGAATTATCGGACGTTATTGTGGCATTTTTGGCCATGTTTTGGCTTACATTGGCTGTGGGGAAATGGATAGGATATTCACGTTACCTTGAGCCAGGAACTACCCTGCTTCCCCTGTATGTACGGTACCGTGTAATTCCTGGAGTTGACCAAACTGAACAATCAAACAGTGTTTCATAAGCATAACAGTAATGTTAGGCATATTTACGACCGTTACATTCATTATCCACACAAGACGGTAACGTTATTAGTGGAGCTCGGTGGTAATTTTTTCTATAAATGTAAATCAATATTATTTAGCCGCGATTAGCATCAAGCTAACGCAGGGGCGTCATGCAAGCCAAAAATCTGAGGGGGCGAACTCTGGCGGCACCAAAAGAAATTGGGGGGTTGGAAGCCAGATTTAGATCTCATTTTCACGACCGATCACGACATGGCAGCTGTCAATCAATCTTTATTTCAGGAGAATTTTCTCCTCCAAATGAAGGAGAAAATGGCGCTTAGTGTCTGTAATCTGGCAGAATTTCTAGTCCATAAACTAACTACTAACTTGGCCAATTGTATGTAACATACAAAATAAAGCAAACGGTAATGTCTAAGAATGCAAAGAAATATAACTGGCTCGTTAAACTCACATTCCAGGATAACGTTAGTTAACGTTGTTAAAGCCGAATTCATACCCCGGCCCCTCGGAGATTCCAGGCCGACAGGCTGCACTCTCCGCTCCGCACCACATAAAGGCAGCTGGCTGCCTGCAGCTCTAACTCACATAGCTCCAGTAACCTCGTGTCACCAGGCTCTTCCCGAGGCGAGCACCACAACACGCTGAATCCCACTCGATTTGGGGGCGGAACACGCCAGGATTGGCCAAAGCCCAATCCAGTCCCCAGAATTGTCAAATTAAATCATCGACATCGACATGCTACTATGGCCATAATCATCATTGTCATTTCAGACAAGTTATGTTTTCAGTCTGAAACGTGACTCCGACCCACGCGCCACTTGGGCTCCGTTGCGTTAATTTCGTCTTTAACAAAAGGGAAATAATTAAACCGATGGAATCCCTGGAAAACTACAGAGGTGAAAATGACAGCTTTCTCAAGCTGATCAGCAAAGGAGGAGGAGGAGGACGGAGCAAGAGGGAGGCAAGGTCAAGGGAAGGGGATGAATATGATGTTGGAGTGATTTTATTGGGGAGTGAGAATAGGAGGAGAGGGTAGGCAGTGGAGATACGATGATGGAGTGATTTTGTTGGGGAGTGAGAGGAGGAGGAGAGAGGAGGCAGTGGATATTGAGTGGCTTTAGACAGACTGGCTGTGGTAGGAGTTGTCGGATATCAGAGACTGAGCCAGCCGCGAGGAAAGGGAGACAACAACCAAAGCAGGGAACATGATGACAGAGAGACAGTGACAGAGAGACAGTGACAGAGAGGAGAAAAGACAGATTAAGATTATATGAAGAAGGAACAAGAGAGGGTGGAGAACCTGATATGATCAAACTCCCACAGAAGAAAATAACAAAGAGGCCAGAGCGATGGGAGAATGAGAAAGGAGAGGGAGCTAGTGAGACATCTAAAGATGGATCAAACACCAGTGAAGTAGAGAAGGAGAGAGTGATTGAGAGGATGAGAGGGAGGACGAGTGGAAACGCAGCCCGTGATGAGATGGATTCTACTGGACCATGAGATTGATGACTTTGCCTCAGAAAGAGAGGGAGCGACGGGCGCCAAACAGAGGGGAGAGATAGAAGGGGGTGGTGGTGAGAGTCCTGATGAAAAGAATCATCTCACATTGCAGGACATGGGAAATCTCCAGCCTGATAAAAGAATGAGCCGGTTTTATCTCAGCCCCTCCATCTTGAAACGGGCACAGCCGACGACAGTGGGAGCATCAGTGCACTTCGGCGGAGGTCGTATCTCTAATAGGATCTATGGGGTTTCTCGTTCATCATATCAGTTATGTGTGGAGAAAATGCATTTCCACAAAGATTGAGATTCAGAGTAAGAACAGAGCTGCCGCGACATCAAAAGAGATGATGTCTGTAGCAAATAAAAGTCTGTTTGCCATGCAAGATTAGATTTACAGTGGCTCTCAAGCCACCCCCCCCCCCCACACACACACACACACACACACACACACACACCATTTTCTCCCCAATTGTACTTGGCCAATATTGTACTTGGCCAGTCCCCACTGCTGTCCCGGCCGTTGCTCCACCCCCTCTGCCGATCTGGGGAGAGCTGTAGACTAGGACATGCTTCCTCCGATACATGTGCAGTTGCCAGCCACTTCTTTTCACCTGACAGCGAGGAGTTTCACCGGCTATTCCCCGAGTTCCCCTCCTCCATGACCAGGCCCCAATCAGGCTTCCCACCCACAGAGAGGACCAATTGTGCCTATGTGGATGCCCGACCAAGCCAGAGGTAACACGGGACTCAAACCTGCGACCCTCGTGTTGATAGGCAGGGAATCTATCGCTGCACTACCCGGACACCCCTGAACACAACAAATAGAAATGCAAATACAATTTGGCTGTGTATTACAGTATGGGTATTAGTTTCATGGTATTCCATATTTGGAGCTTGGAGCAAACCTTATAGTTGTCAGTGCATCCAGAGAGCAGAGAGTGGAGTGATACATACTCAGTAGAAACAAAAAGAAGGATCTTGTTTTAGCAAACTTCCATACATACCACAGCTGTCCAACTAACAAAGGAATAGCTCATTACAGAGTAACATGTGTCCCCATGCCAAGTTCAGTCTGACACTCAGGATAGAGGAAATGGTGGGAGGGAGGATGTAGGGAATAAGAACAAGGGAGCGATCCAAGGAATGAGTGGATCTGAAATAATTCCCAGGAGACTGATTCACTCTCTCTTGATCTAAGTGTCTCTTTGTCTCTCTCTCCTCTTCTTTCAGAGTGCGAGGGGAGGGCTGATTTGCTAGGCTGGTCTATGGAGGATAAGGGAGATAAAGCAGCTTAGTAAACAGAAAGTGGTCAGAGCGCCCTATCAATAGAGAGAGTTTCCTTGGATATTCACATTCTTCAGCTCAGCTTATCACAGACTGAGTGATAGGGTAAGTGGCTGTGGCACAGTGCTGCGTGACTACCCACTGGGCTGATGTTAGGGAGCATAGATAATCTAGTTAAATACGCCACACATCTTTGTGTTATAAATGCCATTTCCAACTCAAATGGAATGGAATATGTTAGAAGTTACACCTCGAGTCAACATGCTTATCCTACGTTTGGTATTTCATAATGTATTTATGCTGCTGTTGACTGTCTTTTTTTTCTTATCTCTTTCTAGATGCTGTTAAGGAGAGCTGAATGCATCCCCCCCTGAGAGCTGCAATGGGAAAGAGTAATGCCATGGCCACGATAAGCAATCTCTGCAACACTCCTTTTCAATTGGAACACCAACACTAGACTGTAGAGTGGTCCATTATCTAAACTTAATGTCAAGCGCGTTGCGGAGGCAGCCTCAAGCTGCGCCGCCAGAACTAGGACAACCCATGGAGCTTTGGCCTCAACGTTTCCAATGCCGCTGCCACTGGTAACGCCAGCCAAGTGAACAGCGATGCCTTCAAAGGTCTCCTGCTTGTACTTGCTGACAGTGGTTTGCTGGGCTAGCGCTCTGTGGTTCCTGAGTGTGTCCCGCCCCTCCACTTCCTACGTGGGCCAGCTGAATATCCCGGTCCGCAGCAAGCCGCCCAATCAGAAGAACAGCACATTCAGTAACATCCGCACTCGCTCGCTCAACCCGCACGACTTCGCCTACCTCATCAACGAGGCCAAGAAGTGTGAGGCAGAGCCGCCCTTCCTGGTCATCCTGATCAGCACCACGCACAAGGAGTTCGACGCCCGGCAGGCCATCCGAGAGACGTGGGGCGACGAGAGCACCTTCGCCGATGTGCGCGTGGTCACACTCTTCTTGCTGGGCCGCAACACAGATGGCGTCCTCAACCAGATGGTGGAGCAAGAGAGCCAGATCTTCCATGACATTGTCGTGGAAGACTTTGTTGACTCTTACCACAACCTGACCCTTAAGACCATGATGGGCATGCGCTGGGTGGCCACCTTTTGCCCCAAAGCTCAGTACGTCCTCAAGACGGACAGTGATATTTTTGTTAACATGGAGAACCTTATCTACAACCTCCTGAAACCCACCACGAAACCCAGGAGGAGGTATTTCACTGGCTACGTCATCAACGGTGGGCCAATCAGAGACATGCGCAGCAAATGGTACATGCCTAGGGATCTGTACCCAGACAGTAAGTACCCACCTTTCTGCTCCGGTACTGGGTACGTTTTCTCGGCAGACGTGGCCGAGCTCATTTACAAGACCTCCTTGCACACCAGGCTGCTGCACCTGGAAGACGTGTATGTAGGGGTGTGCCTCCGCAAACTGGGCATCCACCCTTTCCAGAACAGCGGATTCAACCACTGGAAGATGGCCTACAGTCTTTGCCGCTACCGCCGAGTGGTCACGGTCCACCAGATCTCCCCCGAGGAGATGCACCGCATTTGGAACGACATGACCAGCAAGAAACACCTCAAATGTTAGCAGGACTGTTAGCATTAGTGCCAATGGAAGAGCCTGGGGGGATGTCCTCTTTTCACCTGTGCTTCTATCACAGTCCTTGGCAAATGCTCTACTGAGCTGATGGAACAGCATTGATAAACCATCCAGGGCTTTGTCCAGGCGCTGATTGCTTTGCCAGAAGTTTCATTTGTACGGGGCCAAAGCAATTCTCTGTATTATTGCTTGTATTCCTTCACTAAGGTTTTTATGATCTGCTCAAACACTCAAGGATTAGGCACAAAGATGGAAATGTTGTTTTCCAACAGTATGATCAATTAAAAATATTGTCGAAAGTAAATCAGGCAAAAGCAGGCAGTGGTAAAAACATATTGCCAGCGGTAATTTGACACCATGCAGTATTTGATAGGAAATGAATAAGACAAGAAGAGGAGAAGCTCAAGATAAGCTGCTCACTGACACAAGACACAAACTATGTCCCCAACATCATACTTCAACTACTGAAGAAACACATGCCCACACATTTCTTTGAACCCAAACGTCTGAAACCTTGGTTTGATCACAAGTTAATGTGCACTAATGCTAGCCTGGTAAACCATCCGGTCACGTGGACTCACATCTGTGTTTTGTTCTGCGAGACCGTCTGGCCTTTGGCCCAAGGTGGGAATTTTCCACAACGTGGATGGGCCAATCAGGGACCTGCCTCGTAGTTGACATTGTAACCAGCCAATCAGGAATGCCGCTGGCCTCCATGGCTCTCCGGTTCGAGCAGTAACGTCAACGTTTCTTCGAGTTTACACAGCCATAAGTGCAGTATGCAACAGCTGAGTTTCTCTGTGGAAAAGACGTTTTCGCCGTTCTTCCGAGTGGATTTGGATTTGACTGGATCTGACGCTGATTGGCTGAAGGACTGGCTGCTTCCACCCACTGAAATTACTGTGCACAGCTCGGAGTCCAGACGGATCCACAGAACCAAACAGAATGTGAGTTCATGGATCCGGACGGTTTTAACCAGGCTACACTAATGCACTAATTATGAATGTTCCTCATGTTCTTTCAGTCGTCGTACGTTGACCATTATGAACAAAGTGTTATTGTTGGATGTGCTCCTGTCTGGCACTGCAGCAGCTGTTGACATTGTGAGGACCATGGTGAGTTTACAGTGTAATGATTCTATGTGCTAGTTGCTCAAATCAGCCCAGTCGCCAGAATACAATGTTGGCGTCTTAGGTTTATGCAAAACACAGATGTTGAATCCCAATGTTTCTGAACCAAGCAAATACCTTTAAGCCCATGGCGCAGTGGTGGTGCCATTTAACCTTATGGCACCACTCCCACTAACCACTCTCCCTACCCACCCCTCGAATCCCAACTCTCTATGACTTTCCTATCCCGAGCTATGGCCCCTTTTCCCTAGCCACTCCCCCTACCCACCCCTCGAATTATGACTGTCTGCGACCTTCCTATCCCTAGGTACGGCCCCATCTTCTGACGCCAACGGGCCTACTGACCAGCGCTGTGGGAAAAATACGTTACATATCAACATTTCTATTGTATATCACCATTATAGCCTAGAGCTCTAGCGGTTTGTTTAAATAATGACAGTCTGCTATTGAATTAGCATGGTGGAAAGTAAGGGCATTGTAGAGACGGGGGCGGTGTATACATTTGCCTTCGACACCGGAGAGGGGGATTCGATTCCCCAGCATTTCCAAAGTCAACATTTCAACCATAACCCAATTTAATGTTTACCTCTAACCCAAACCATAATCCTAACCAAGTTGTTGTTGTTGCCTAACCATAACCAATTTAATGTTTACCTCTAGGCTCTAACCCAAACCATAATCCTAACCAAGTTGTTTTCATTGCCTAACCATAACCAATTTAATGTTTACCTCTAACCCAAACCATAATCCTAACCAAGTTGTTTTTGTTGCCTAACTATAACCCAATTTAATGTTTACCTCTAACCCAAACCATAATCCTAACCAAGTTGTTTTCTTGCCTAAGCATAACCCAATTAGTGTATTTGCATAATGTTTTCAAATTAACATTGGAAACGCTGCAACGTTTTCAAATTAACGTTGGAAAGGCAGCGGAGCTGCCTTTCCAACGTTAATTTGAAAACGTTTCACACTTACGCTGGAAACACTCCTTGTGGACTTGTTTAAATGTTGATCATATTTTTACGTATCCGTGATTTGAAACGTAAAATACCAACATTTTATTCTGGCGACTGCTCAAATAGGCTGAAACGTGTGCCATGTTGCTCTTACTTTCAAAAAGCTGCGGCTCGAGTTGGAATGACTGGACCTGTTTGCCTCTGTCAGTTCTAATATATTGTTTTCAGAATCAGACATATTTTCTTACAACAGATCCGGAGATCTTTGTATTGTACATAGAGAAAGATCTCCTTTCTTCAATAGCGGCATTTGCTGCTACAAGATATCCAGACGGCAAATGTGAAGATATCGGCTGCTTGCATTCCCAAGTGAATGTTCCTTCTGTTAATGTGTACCGTGCAGTTATTTGTCTCAGACAGTGCTGTAAGCAGGCTGCAAACTATTCTATTTTCTATGACTTGAACCTGAAGCAGAACAGGTGTTATTGCAGTGGGAGTGTATACTCAGAACATATTACACTTTTGAGTGTTTTTTCTTTTCTTTTAAATTACTTGAGATTAAAACGGCTTTTATAATATGGATATTTGTATTTATTGGAGATGTTTTTATTGTATCCAGCGCTATTAAATGCACATACCCGGTAGCTTAACTCATTCACTGCCAACAACGTATGAACACGTTTTCAGAATCCAGCTGTTCCCTGCCAACAACGTGTTTACACGTTTTTGGCATCGATTTTTTTTTTTTGACGGTGGGTTGTGCATCTAAGCCTTTTACATCTCTTATATAATTATTGGAGCCACCGAACGTTTACAACCCATTCCACCGACCCACTAAGTGGCAACAGTGCTCTCCTTGCTAGAGGAAGGAAAGCATTTTTTTAACTTGTCAAGCCATTCTCAGCCCAGCCATTCTCCTTTTCGCGCTGATTGCTGGCGATGCGGGATTGCAAATTTACATAATAGATTCAGCCGATCTACTATGATCGGGTGATAGATTACAGGTGCAGGAACACACTTTGAAACACGCAGCATAAATATGACCAGAATCGCAAAAGCTTCTCTCAACCAAAACTCCAAACGAGCGAGTCCCTCCCGACTTCCTCAAACAGCGGCCCAGACATGCAGCAGGCACAGGAGAGCAGCAAAGCACTGACTGGTGACAAGCTTGTCCGCCCACGGAGGGCGGAGTTGAAGCAACTCGAGAGGGAGGGAGAGAGAGAGAGAGAGAGAGAGAGAGAGAGAGAGAGAGAGGGAGGGAGAGCGAGAGGGAGGGAGAGAGAGAGAGAGAGCGAGAGGGGGAGGGAGAGAGAGAGAGAGAGAGCCAAAAATGAATGGTTAAAGTGACCGTTCCATCCAATTTCACAAAAAGCCGTTTATCTCTGAATATTCTTTTTCACGCTAAAACCATGCTGTATTCAACTGCTAATGCTTACATAACTACTAACTCTACAAACTAACTCTTTTAGACAGAGAAAGTACACATTCTATTAGTACTTTTGAGATATTGTATGTTCACAAACTCCAAGCTGAAACGAATCCTCGGCTCTTATAAAATGAGCCATAATCCTCAAAAAACGGCTTGGCAGAAGTTACCTACAGCAAAGAAAAACGTCTGGCAGTCAATGTGTTAAAAGATAAGGCTGGTGTTTTTTTATGCATTGCCTACCATCAACAGATCCTATGATCACATATACACACTTATGTGTATGTGTGAGTGTATTTGTATTGCTTGTTTTATGTATTATCTGTTTTCTTTTCTGTATATTTGTGCTAAGGACCCCCTTGAAAAACGTGATGGTTCATCTCAAGGGGTTTATCCTTCTAATAAATTGTGAAATTAAGTAGCATCTATACTCTCACCACCAACATGAGGGGCACAGGTTCGCACCCTGAGCTACCTCCAGCTTGGTTGGGCGTTACTACAGACAAGATGCAATTGGCCATGTCTGCAGGTGGGAAGCTGGACAAGGGTATGTGTCCTGGTCTCTCCTCTAGCGCCTCATCTGGGCGGTCGGGGTGCCTATTCAGCAGGGAGGGGAACTGGGGGGAATAACGTGTTCCTCCGAACGCGCTATGTCCTGCTGGTGAAACCCCTCGCTGTCAGGTGAAAAGAAGCGGCTGATGACTCCACATGCATCAGAGGAGGCATGTGAGGGTTTACACACCCTCCGCAGATCGGCAGAGTGGGTGGAACAGCGACCGGCAGTGGAAACCAGCTACATGGACAAGACTTGTTGGCAAAACAATATCATTGCTGATTTTGTTATTTTCATAGGATTTGTTGACGGTAAGAAATGCATATATATCTATCTATCCATCTATATAGCATATATATATATATATATACAAAAGGGAGCAAGTGGGCAATGTTTCTCTGTTTAAATTGTTGTCCTACTGATGATGTCATAGGCATTGTGACATCATCAGTGATGTCATAAGAGCAGCTGTGATGTCATCAGTGACACAAAGTTGATCAATGACAATGTCTATGACATCATCAGTAGTGACATCATCAGTGACATCACAATGATGTCACAATGCCTATGTATGACATCACTTATGACATCATCAGTGATGGCATGACATCATCAGTGGGACAAAAATGTAAACAGAGAACAGAGAGAGAACAGATTAACATTGCCCACATGCTCCTTTTTGTAATATAAGGAGCATACCCATAGAGGGACCACTGTTGCAAAAACATGGGTGGTGGGAATGAAGAGATGTCATTAGGACAGCTGTTCACTGCAGCAGCTGCGCTCCGTTTGAAGCAGACCCTCACTGTCCACACGTCACCGCGGGCAAATATACTGAGTGCCACTGCAAGCTCTCAGTGTGACACTTGAAACGCCATGTTCTTATCCCTGCAGGTAGGTGTGTGTGTGTGTGTGTGTGTGTGTGCCCCAGCCACAGCGAGCAGACTGTGCAGTGTGTGATTAATTCAAATGTAGCTGGAGCCGTAACTCGGCAGATGAATTGCGGTTTTCAATCATAATTTCTGAACGAGGGGATTTTTCACGGCAAATGGATTTTGGTGTCAAAGTAAAGTAACAACTCAAGCTTCCCTCATGTCAAAGTGGCTCAGTTGTTTTATTTTGCTTGACCCCCACACACACACACACGCTCGCATGCACACACACACTCACTCACCCCATGTAAGTACGTGCACGCGTGTGTGTTCTTGTAGCTACAGTTATCTTAATGAGAAGAACCAATTTGAGTTTTATAACTGGGAAATGATGACATTTTAGGCAAGTGAGGACATTTTGGCTTGGCTCACTTTCTCACACAGCTTCAAAGGGCTGTTTAAATGTTAAGAGTAAGACTTTTTAATGCTTGTTTTAAGGTAAGGTTAGAGTTGGGTTTAGGTCATTTTGGGTTAGGGTTAGGCATTGAGTTGTGGTGGTTAGGGTTAAGGGCTAGAGAATGCTAACCTGGTTACTACACAGAACCATCTGGGAACTCGTACTTGGCAGGTGATTGGTTGAACGACCAACCACTTTGGACACGCTCCTCCTTCCTCGGACGCTGATTGGTCCACACCACTGGTGGAGTCGAGTCAAACGCTTTGTGGCAGCATGATTCTCTCCCGACTCCTGCTGCCTCACAAGGTTAAAGGGAATGCAGTATGTCAATGAATGTCCTCACTAAGATAGGTGTGTGTGTGTGTGTGTGTGTGTGTGTGTGTGTGTGTGTGTGTGCGCACAGTAAGGGTCCTGCTCGATGTCAAAGAGGGTGACAATACAACATCAGCAGGAAATGTAATTAGCTACTCTAATTAGGTTGCTCTTGCCTCCAAGAAACTCTGATGCCTACAGGTGTGTGTGTGTGTGTGTGTGTGTGTGTGTGTGTGTGTGTGTGCGTGTGTGTAGAGACATTTGAGACGTGAACTCTTTCTTCCAGGCATCATCATCCGAGGGAGCAGCAACACTCCTGCGGGATTTGTGGCAAGGAAATGAAATATGTCTTCTGTCCTATACTTGCAAAGATAAACACAGAATGTGGGAAGTACTTGTGGTAAGGCTCATACGTTTCATTCCCAAATCATCTGGGAGCTTGTAGGTATAAAACACACCCTTCCTGTTGTGATTTTCTCATAATAAAGTATTCCCGGTTGGTGCCTGAGCCTCAAACGCATTCTTATAATCCGTTTAATCCGACACATTTTTAAAGTAAAATATAATTTAAACGGTTTTATCTCAGTGATTACCATTTAAGATGCATTTGTTTCTACTGTATAAGGTTTGTGGTGTGGAACAGCAAGAGCATCAAATAACCAATGGAGTCCAGACAGCTAACACCCCACAGCCACACAACATAGTGTGGCTGTGGGGTGTTAGCTGTCTGGACTCCATTGGTTATCAGTTAATGACTTGATTTTCTAAAAAATAGAAATACTAATAATAATTTACATTACCCACAGCATTCAACCACAGACTGGCCATAAGTATATATATGACATAATTGTTATTCACAGCTTTTTATCCTCGGTGCTATGTGTGTGAGTGTTATCAGCCCCTACGGCATATGCAATTTGATACAATATGCTGACTAATAGAACGCCTGCTCTGTAATTGGCTAAACAAGCCGATGGTAGAGCATTTAAAAGCCTCGAGCCTATAGGGAAAATGAAAAGCCAGTGATTATTCTGCGGTTTGTGCTAAATGAAGCCTATAACGAGCAAGGCGGAGTGGTCGACAATTGGGAACACTCACATTTCAAAACAAAGCGAGAAGGGAGCCCCGAGTAAAACATCACAAATACTATTAGGGCACAGAACAGACCTGGGGTTGGCAGTGCAGCTTAGTTAGATAGTGTAAAGACTCTAGGCTAATTTTTTAATGCAGCATATTACATTGTAGACAATATCCCCTTCTTATGAAAAAAACACCGTTGCCTAAATCCCCAGTTTATCCTCAGATGGCTGCGTACTAATTATATTTTCTCATATTCCTTCTCTGCCCTGAAAAAACTGCTGTGCAGCGAGCGCGACCTCTTCGCGACCTGTCCTTGGAGACGTGAGAAAGAGGCCCGTGAGCATGTGAGTCGGTGAGAAAATAGCCACGGAAATAAATTGGCAATGAACAAGCTGCCATCTGTGCAGTCACAGTTATATCTAATATATAATATTATTATTATTATTATTATTATTATTATTATTATTATTATTATATAATATATAACATCACAGTTATATCTGTGCAGTCACACTTATATCAAGGTGAGACAAAAGATCTGTGCAGTCACAGTTATATCAAGGTGAGACAAAAGGCCTCGGTGAGAGCAGCTGGGGAGCTGCTGTTGAATCCTCTTCTTCCTCTAAGAGAAGCGCTGCTGGAATGGCATCCGCATGCCGAGCGGCCCTGAAATCACTGCCGGGATTTTGACGGAGTGGCCTTCAGCGTGACCTGACCGCGCCGGAGACGTGGGGTGTCTGTTCTACATGTTGTTTATGCCAAGATCATACTGCCATACATTTGTGACATGTCTTGGCCGGGAGACTGGCAACACTACAAGTCTGATCCCGACCAGGACTGCCAACTCTGACGCAGAACGTCAGCAACGACCCGCACGCGACAAGTTCATTTTCTCACGCAGTGAAAAACAAAATTATAATTGATACCTCACGGAGTGAAAACATGACTGACAGAGCACGGGCAGGCAAGGCCGGAAGCCAGAAATAGCCTATAGGTTACAAAATCTATTAATAGCTGGTATATTTGTAGCCTACAATATAATAGATTGTGTAGCTCGTAGCATGCTCTGCAGCTCTCCGTCTCCTCTCAGGCAGGCAGAGTGAGGAGTGAGTTGCTATGGTTACGGGGCGGGGACCCTCTGTGTTTCTGCCCCAGAAGCCGCACTTCAAGCTGAAGTCAAAAGAAACTCCTAATAGTTGTCAAACTAGGCGAGAAAAGACTAGCATGCCAGTCTTTTCGTTGGGGTGTCGTGATGCATCCCAGACGCCCTGACGCTGGTCTTTGATTACGTCACACTACAAGAGGTAAAGACGGCTATACGTTGTTCACGATGGTCATATTGGGGCCCGACACTGGAAATCTGTTGCTCGTGACCAATTCGTTTTAATATCGGGCTGAATTTGTGTAGTCTGAGCTCGGCATTAGTCTGACTCACTGGAGGCAGGCTGCAGGGATAAGTTCTATGCTAGCAACCTACACGTTGAAAATGACAAGTTTTGACGAAGATTTGGATTGTGCAATAAAGCAGGCCTGCTTGGTACTTTCGGGGGATGGTTTTAAAGATAACAGAGCCTTTTCTCCACTATACCAGAGTGAGCGTAAGAGGAGCCAGACTCTCTACTGCGCTGGGACAGCGCGAAACAGAGAGTCTGGCAAGCGAGACGTTGTGCATGTATAACATCATCAGTGATGTCCTAAGATGATTTTGGTCAATAATGATGTCACTCATGATGTCATAGACATTGTGACATCATCAGTGGGACAAAAATTGAAACAGAACCCACTTGCTCAATTTTATATAAGGATAAGCTTTAGCTCAAACTGGTTTTAAGATAATGAAACCATAGGAATACATCAGGTCCAACGTTTTGATTGTGTGCGTTCGTGCGACGTGCACAGGAGATATCTTCACTGCTAAGTAGCCAAGTCTTTGACAAAAGTAAATGCCACAGTCGGTTCTCGGTGCTGAGTGTGAAGCTACTCTACACCTGGAGAGAGCATATTTATTGGAGACAGACTTTATATTTACTCTCTACTCACATAGACCCAAAGGTCATAACTTCAGTAATGAAAAGCACCCATGCGATTAATCTTGATCCCGTCTGCCAAGTTTTAAACATTTGATAAATATGCATCAAACAGAAGTCGATTCTGGATGGAGGCTGCTTCTGAAGAGACTGAACATTCAGATGTGTTTTGAAATGCTATTTTGCTTCTCTGCAAAACAAATCAATGGCAGGGGGCGGAATAAGTGAGGTCTCCAGACGTGTGTCCCCCATCGCTTTCGCGTTTGAAGCGCCCCAGTAATGATGTGCATGTCACATGACTGGCTGCACGCTGTTGACAGACAGCATGAAAACAAGACTATTTCATGCAGGCATCACAGAGATGGAATGCATGCATTTGTAGACACAGAGGGGGGGGGGGAACAAGACTAGGTCAAAGTCAAGTTTATTTGTATAGGCCTAATTCACAAGCATGTCTCAGAGGACTTTACAGAGTATGTGCCGTAAAAACAAGCATAGCACGAGAGGAAAGGGAAGAGGAGAAGAAAAAAACACACTATGGGGGTGTGCTCGGGGAGAACACCATGGATAAAAATCCAACCATTTTGTTTTGCGAGTGAGAGTTTGTCACAGTGACGGCTTTTATGCCAAAACATGACACATATTGCAGTCGGGTGACTATGCATCATAATAAGTTTCCATTGATCTCGAATCTCATTTCTCAGGCAAAAGTCCTGCATCGACTGATGACCTACAGCAGTGGTTCCCAACCTATGGTACGCGTACCGTAGGTGGTACTTGCGCCCCCTGCTGGTGGTACTTGGAAGCAGGGGCGTTTCTAGGTCCTGAAGACATTGGGGGCTTTAGCCAGGTACCCCGACGGGGAGGGGGGGTAAGGGGGGGTGGGCTCCCCTCCCCCCCATTCAAAAGATTTTGGTTTTTCCAATCCGTAAATACCCATGTTGTGAGTCATTTGAGATGGATACAGAAGAACAAGATTAGTGGGTCTCGAGGTCCAGGGACCACCAGAGGTCCTTGATAGGGTTCTGGCGGGAGTCCACTTAGCAAATTTACATATTTTATTTTATTAAATATTATATCTCAATGGTACGAACCCCCCCAGTAACTCCTGTGAAGGTATTTTATTAAGGTACACGCTTCCTGTAAACCTAAATTCTGATGGTGCCGTTTTTGTATCATATGGTACTTTTATTTTGAAACTTAGAGCGGACGTAGTGATGTTATATCTACGCTACTTGACGTAAGGTGTGCTCACCGGCCGGTCGCAAAACACATGTCGCTCTTCAACCTACGGTTCTATCTAATCAAAAGCGCCTAGCTGGAATTGGGAACAACGTATTGTTTGTTGTAATGGTTTAATGAAGCAGTGATGTGTGGTTTTGTTTAATGTAACTGTGAAGTGAAGGCATTGTTATTGTGACAGTCATGCTAACGTTAGCTTCTATAGACATTGGAGTGGATGGCTGTGGCTTCATGCTGATGCTAGCGTTGTAGGTTGTATGGTTAATAATATTCTGTGTGAAGATATTTTCTGAGATAAATGGGCCTTGAGCATCAAGGCCCATTTATCTCAGAAAATATCTTCACAACTAAACAACTAAATAACATAAGATAATTTCATAGTTGTAGCTACTGTGATGCTGTGCATGTTGGCGCATGTCATTTGTTTGAATAATTTCATAGTGAGATGATGAGCTCTGTGGAGAGGAGGTGGTGAGGAGTGAAGCAGAAACATTATGTAATGACACACTATGACAATAGTAACTGATAATTTGGTCCTGCATAGCCTACTGATATTTTCTGTTTGTTTTTTTTAGAAAACTGTTTAGAACTCTGACTTAATGATTTTGCTTTATTTATTTTATTTTGTTGTTTATTTGATTGTCTGTTCCAATTTTGTAAATGTTTAGTCTGATTTTTTTGTATAATGTACTGATTATTAATGCCAGACTTTGTTTATTGGAAAAAAAAAAAAAAAAAAAAAACTAGGAAAAAAACATCCGGGGCTAGGAAAAAAACATCCGGGGCTCTAGCCCCGGAAGCCAGGGTCTAGCGACGCCCCTGCTTGGAAGGCTCTGTGATTTTTTTTTAATTTTTTTTAGTTTTTGTGCAAAATCCATGGTGGTCATTAGTAGTAGTTTTCAAACATGTGAAAGTGAAATAATAATAATAATTAATATTATTGGCAGTGTTTATCAAGGTAGGTGGTACTTGCGCCCCCCCCTGCTGGTGGTACTTGATCCCTGGAATCCCAATGTATAAAATTATGAAATAAACCCAACTTTAAAATCAATTGTAAAACATGTTTATCTATCAAAATAATACTACGAATGAAAATAAATTTGTGATCATTGAAATTGAGGTTTATTTTGTTGTCTTGAGATTTAGAAACAAATATTTGTTTCTGACGGACACTATACCTGTTGCGCATGCACAATTACCTGCCCGCCCCACATGGTTACACAAGTGGTGAACAAAGACGAGGAGGGATGCTAAAGTGGATCAAAACGGGAGGGAATCGTAAAAGAGCTGTAGTAGAGGAGAGCAGCAACGATGAAGCACAAGGAGGTGAAGACAGCAGTCAATCCAGCACAAGTGCAGCTGCTGCAGGTTGCACATAGGCTGCAGGTTGGAATAAATTTGCCTCCTGCGTGAACTGTGCATAGCTGAATAGACTGTATTTTAACGTCGGTCATATGGTGGTACTTGGAGAGCCAACTACTTTCTCAGGTGGTACTTGGTGTAAAAAGGTTGGGAACCACTGACCTACAGCATTTGCACCCCAGTTGTTGCATTTGGCAATAGGCAGAAATAGTCACGCAATGTCGATATTGTGCAGACAGAAACCAATCAAATCACTGCCAATCCAATTAACATCTACATAATATGGCACTTTCTTTGACTGAATCGACCTTAAGCTTTGAGGAGATAACACATAATAATTTATCGGAGAGAATGGCACCATCAATTTCAAATAGTGATTAAAGGTGCTCCCTTTGAGACTAATCCATTTGTTTTCCCTCTTCAAGTTAACCCCTAATACAGATCACTAACACTTTACATGAGGGTGCATCATATGGTGATGGTCATATTATGACCATGACATGACACCTGTCATGAACATGAAGGAGGCTTTATGAATGTTTATGAGCGTTGTCTGGTAAATTATGTCATTGTTATTGCAATGTTGACATTGTTTGAGATGTACTTGACATTAAAGTCGAGCTGAACCCAAGAATGACTTTTTTTCTTTTAGTTCAAATACCTGGGTATGCAGTGCATCTATTTAATAATGTATGCAAAACAAATCACAAAAATCTAATTTCTTTAGTTTTTCACACTTTTTCACATCAAACGTTCGTTTTTCAAGATTTCATTGATAACAGTAATTTACAATTTGCTGACGTCACCTAGTACTATCAAATTTCTACCCCATTTCAACCAATCATTTCACGACATGCAGCTGTCAATCAAATCTTCATTTCAGGATCATTTTCTCTTCCAAATGAAGGGGAAAATGGCGCCTAGTGCCTGTCATCTGGCAGAGTTTCTAGCCCATAAACTAACTACTAACTTGGGCAATTATGCAAACTAAATCAAACGGTAATGTCTAAGAATGCAAATAAATGTAACTGGCTCGTTAAAACACGCATTCCAGGAATATTATTTACATTTATAACGATAATGGCACGCGCCTCCGAGCCTGACAGCTTCCCTGGCTGTCAGGGGTCGTCTCTCGGAGATTCCAGGCGGGCGGGCAGCACCTATGGATCGGATTGTCCGCTCGCTCCGCACGAAGCAGCTGGCTCCCTGGTACTCTGCGGATCCCACTCGCGTAGCATGACAACAGCCTGAATCCCACTCGATTTGGGGGTGGAACACGCCAGGATTGGCCAATGCCAAAGCCAGTCCTCAGAATTGTCAAATAAAATCATCGACACGTATATGGTCCGCCTCTCAATTCGTTTTCAGTGTCCGACGCTCGCGCTGGTGCATTCTGTTCCGGTTCACTTTGACTTTAACCAAGACAACATAACCTAATGTCTTTGTTATGACAACTTGACATTAACCAAGACAGCGTAATTACACTTAATGACATCTTAATGAAAGGTTCAAATTGTACCACTGTAGTTGAGGTCAAGGAAAACACTCATGACAGCTATAAACTCATTTGACAGTGTTAATGACACGTGATGACAGCTTCATGAAATGTTCATATTGTACCTTGTTGAGGTCAAGGAAAATATGAATGACACTGTTAAAAACTAATTTGAAAGTGCAATCAGTGTCAGAAAATAAGCTATTTACAGGACATAAATACATGTATTACACATGCCCCTATTTCCTCTGTTCCAGGCCACTGCTCGGCGCAATATAGCGTTGTAGTGGATCGATAAAAAAAAAAAAAAAAAAACTTTTCAAGGTGAGTTAAAAATCATAATTAAAGCTGGAAATAAGGTCCAGGTTGTAAAAAGCCGGACTTCTCCTTTAATGCCTGCTATTTCATGTTTATAAGGTTATGTTGTCTTAGTTATGTCAAGTTGTCATTAGGAAGACTGACAAGTTATGTTGTCTTGGTTAATGTCAAGATCATAATGAAGACATCTTAAACTAGAAAAGTGCACTGGAGTGCAGATCTCCGCCAGGACCGCGTTCTCCCCCAAGCTGACCCATAGACCATGTGTGACGGGACATCGTCTGAACGCAATGTGTTAGTGAGTGTTGTCATACTGAGATGCTATTGTAAATCATATATTGTTATTGTCTGCTTTTATTTTAGTGTTTTGTTTATGTATTCATGATGGGTTTATTGTATGTGTTGTAACCCACGTATTTATGTGTTTTTGTCAAGTTTTTTATTGAGCGTTTGTGTTAGAATAATTGTTTTTTTGTTTTTTTTATTAGGGGATGTGGTTACGTGTAGAAGAGTGGGATTGGGGTCTCTCAAGGGCAGTCTGACTGAGTGTATGCCTGTGTATACATTATGTTTTCATAACACTGGGCCAAATAACCAATCTGTATTTATGTATTACTAGTGCAGTGCCCGTTCCCCCCAAAGCACAACCCCATGGGCACGCCACCGCCCCCCCGCACACGCACACACACTGCACTCCGTCAGGTCCTCCCTAAAGCGCACTCCCCAAGTTTGAAGTCAATCCGACAAACATTTTTCGAGATACGCGAAGGATTGACATAGTGAAAGTCCTGGAATTATTGTATAAAGAAGATATATATAGTGCAGTGCCCTTCCCCCCTTTCAACGCCCCGTGGGTGTCCCCCCCCACGCTGCACTCCCATCCCCCTAAGTGCATTCCCCAAGTTTGAAGTCGATCCGACAAACGGTTCTCGAGATCCGCGAAGGACAGACATCCAGAAGTCGATCGGACAGACAGTCCTGGAGGTACGTGAAAGCTGTGATGTTATACGTTGAATTGCACAAAGTTTACCATTGAAATATCTGGGTTTTCCCAGCAACGCACCCGTCAAGTTTGAAGTCGATCGGATGAATGGTTCTCGAGATACAGTAAACCACTTTTCGTGTTGCCAATAGGTGGCACTATGAATATGCATAAGTCCAAATTGCATGAAATGCGGCACCGCACTCCATCCGGGTCCGAGCAGCACACTCCCGAAGTTTGAAGTCAATCGGATGAACGGTTCTCAAGATAAACCACTTTTTGTGTTGCCGGTAGGTGGCGCTATGCCGAATTGCATGGAATTCAGCTCCCTGAACTCCATTGCGTCCCCCTAAGCGCACTCCCCGAGTTTGAAGTCGATGGGACCAACGGTTGTTGAGATAAGCATTTTTTGTTACTAGTAGGTGGTGCTATGCCGAATTGCAAGATATTTTTTTTGTTGCCAGTAGGTGGCGCTATGCCGAATTGCCTGGAGTTCAGCTCCCTGCACTCCGTTGGGTCCCCCTAAGCGCACTCCCCGAGTTTGAAGTTGATCGGACGAGCGGTTCTCAAGATAAACCACTTTTTATGTTTTCTAGTAAGTGGTGCTATGCCGAATTGCATGAATACAGGTCACTGCACTCCGTCATGTACTCCTTAGCACAATCCCAAAGTTTGAAGTCGATCAGACCAACGGTTCTCGAGATACGCCAAGCTAGAGGAGAGGAGGAACACACAGACAGACGCGGCTGAAAACATGATCTCCTGGCGGAGATAACAATGCCAACATTGACATTACCAATGACATAATTTACCGAATGACACTTAATGACAACAGTCATAAACATTCATAACACCTCAAGGTAGAGAAGTCTCTTGTGCTTCAGCCCCTCCACAGAGGGAGGTCGGTGCTCTCAGGACAGGACAGTATTCACAACAGAAATAAATGGATAAACCCAAGAAGGACCTGGACCACTCGATTCACTGGAATAAATGTAATTCACTAGGTGCAGACCAACGTTTCGATGCGACAGCGTCTTCATCAGAGTCAAACAGTAATGGCAAAAGACAAGTAGTTTAAATAAGCCGGCTTATTTAAACTACTATCTACTACTACTATCCAGTGGAGCTGATCAGTGGCCAGCAGATCAGACTACGGTTGTACTGGTCAGCTTCCAGGTATGAATGTGTGTGTGAATGTGAGCAGGGCACTCCTGAAAAAGAGAGCATTGCATTCAGTGAGACTCCCCCTGTATAAATAAAATGTACAACAAAACCTAAATATTAAGGCGTCTGGGTAGTGCAGCGGTAGATTCCCTGCCTATGAACATGAGGATCGCAGGTTCGAGACCGTGTTACCTCCGGCTTGGTCGGGTGTCCATACACGCACTGTTGGTGTTCATACAGGCACAATTGGTGTCCATACAGGCACAATCGGTGTCCATACAGGCACAATTGGTCTGCCGGTGGGAAGCGTGATTAAGGGTATGTGCTCTGGTTGCTGCACTAGTGCCTCCTCTGGTTGGTCGGGGGGCCTATTTAGGGGGGATGGGAACTGGGGGAATGGCGTGATCCTCCCACGTGATACGTCCTGTTGGTGAAACTCCTCGCTGTCAGGTGAAAAGAAGCGGCTGGCGACTGCACATGTATCGGAGGAAGAAGCATGTGCTACAACTCTCCCCAGATCAGCAGAGGAGGTGGAGCAATGGATGGGACAGCAGGGGGAATTGGCCGAGTATGCTAGAATTGGGGAGAAAATGGGAGAAAAATCAGAAAAAACAAAAACAAAACTTAAATACTGATATCGAGCATCAATATCGATATCTGCCAAGAGAATCTGTCCTTGCCGATGACAGACAGCACTTCAGCAGCATGAATTATTGTCTGTCATCCATAACAGATGGATGGGATTTAAATGGGAAGCATATATCAGGATGTGAGGCCAGGGCACCGCGAGCGCTTGACAGAGATAAGTGCGACACCCAGGCAGAATTTGAATTGCCTGAGCGATAAATTAACTCTTAACACCCCGGGATGGGAGCCGATGTTTCGGAACTGATGGGAGGAGCCTCCGCCAGCTGTGAGCTCGGATGGATCAGGCTTTCATACATTATATTTTGTATGTGTGAGACTGTCGGCCTTGGAGTTGGAGTCTCATAAATATCTGAGTGAGAATTGGTATTCATAAAGCTAGGTCATTTATCTCAGGGAGCAGGTAAATGTAGGCTAACGCATTCAGCCGACTGTGGCCAAGCGCTTGTGCAATGTGTATATGCTGTCATTTCTATTGTATTTTTTAGCTTACCTGGAGGAAGTCCTGTGGACCATAGTAGGCAGAGGATCTGTGAATGTGTCTGTTTGTTGTATGTGAATGTGATCTCCAGGAGACAACGGTTGTCACAGCAGCACTCGTCCATTCCACTCACTCTCAGTAGTCTAACACAGTCAGTTGAGCGGTTTGGAGCGTAGTGTACCCAGAGCTCTCTGTACCATGTAGATCTGTCTTCATGAATCATGCATGCAGACACACGAGCCGAGCGTACGACTCATTTACATGGAGGCTCTGGAAACATCATTATCAAGCGTAAAGGCTCCTGATTCCCAATCTTTGCACCGACAAGAGCTGCTGCATTTTAATGTTAGGCCAAGTTTTCCTTCTCTTAAAGCCAGTTTGATCTAAAGGCTTATGCTTGAATGTTTAAAATTTGTTAGACAAATATACAGTATATAGTGACATTGATGCCTATGTATCGTATCAAGGATGCACCGATATATCGACCGTATTGGCCTTGTTGACTGCAGTTGGTCATCGGCAAAAAAAGATGCCGCTCACCAATTGCAGTGGCCGATATTTATCAGTTGGGTCACATAACTTGTGTGTTTCATAATTACAGTACACTACATCACATAACCCACAGGACGCAATTTCTCTGCTCGCGGTCATGTGTCCCTCTCCCGTCTGCTGTTCATTTTAACGTTTATTGCAATGTTATTCTTAACGTTTGGTTTTATCTGGCGGGTGTCTTGTGACCAAATTTCAATCAGAAGGCCGCCATATTCGCATAACCTGATCAGCCCGTGACGTCAAGTTTAAATATGACATCAGTTATGACGTCAGTTCATCCTAGTACATAGCGAGGGTTCTACGTCACCTCCCTCTCTGGCGGATCATAGCAGCAGCTGGCATCGTGGCTGTTCATCATCTCCTCTGGAGCTGTCGTTTCGCCCCACCCACCTCCCCAGTCCACCCCCAATGAGTCTTGACTCCCAAAGAATTCCCCACGGGGGGGATTCTCTATCCTAGCCTATTCAGATGCCCTCCTCTTACCTCAAGAGGAGCGCCACCTGACAAGGGAGTCATACGCCAAAGTTGTTGCCATGCTTGCCATTTGCTAAATAAAGCCACTTGTTAAATCTTACTGACTGGCCTCTCATGATTGAACTTTTAACGCTTGGCGTTTTCCGGTTTGTTCACTTCAAAAAAAGCAACAGGTATGATTTGGTTGTGGAATTTAGTCTTCTTGCTGATGTGATATGAGGATACTGACTCCTTGTGTTAATTTTAGTTAGATTAAACGCTCTAGATGAGAAACTGCTGTTGAGAAATTATTAGAACCTAGAAGTATAAGAGTGCAAAACAAAATAATATAGTCACCTCAACTAAAGTTTGGTACTTAAAAATATGTTCTGCCTTGTCCACTTTCTTCTCCAGCACACATGTCTCTCACCTAAGAGACATCAAATGTCTATTGATTTTGAATTAAGGTCACTACAACTCAGCCAACGCACACTTTTAACATTGATTTATCAGCTGAAGCCTCCTTTGTGTCTCACACTTCACATCTCAAACTCTGAATTAGTTTGCTGTCATCTAGCCGTTGAGTCGGAGGTGCCTTTCTCAAACCAACACTATCATTGAGCTTCCCAGTCATTAGCTGTGGTCAAAGCTGCAGCTAAAGACGCAAGGACCCATGGGGAGTTAAGTGCCTCATTAATTAATCTCCATTAAAATCACATCCATCCTGCTCCTTACCTGACCCACATCTGACATGCTTCAGATCACAAACCGCTCCAAACGTCTTTTTGAAGAGACGGGAGGGGGAGAAGGAAGGAGAGATGGCTGCTGTGCGGGAGGTATAGATTAAGGAAGAAGAAGACGCAGAGTGGTGATAGATGAATGAAAGACACTTAAGACCCGTTGCCACAGAAAGCATTTTCTGAGTTGCAATTCATTTTCTATGGTAAAGCTAGGAGCACTTTTCTTCCCAGCAAAGCGCCTGGCGTTAAAGACGTGCTATAGGAGCACTTCTCTTTCCCAGCACCGTGCCTGGAGTTTCATTGCTCTCGGCGGCTGGCATTTTCTTTGGCATTTCTGGGCCCCTCAAGTAGAGAACAGTTCAACTTTTGGAGAAGAATGCTGCTCATCAATGTCACGTTTTTCGACCAACCAAATCAAAGTGGAGGCAGAGGCGGGACATGCGCTGTGTGTCTGCACGCTTTGGAAGCACTCTGTGCATTAATATTTTTAGCTGCGACCAGCAGCTGTAAGTCACTTGGTTGGTCCGTTGGTCCACTCATCCTAGGAGGCTGAAATTTGGCATGGAGGTCAAGTGTGTGTGTGTGTGTGTGTGTGTGTGTGTGTGTGTGTGTGTGTGTGTGTGTGTGTGTGTGTGTGTGTGTGTGTGAAGGCGTGTGTTCGTGTTCATGCCATTTGGCTAAAAGGGGGGAGTGGGGGGGGGGGGGGGGTTCAAAATGCAGGATGGCAGGGCCAGAGGGCAACTCCAGACTGTGCTCAAATCGAATATGCGAAAATAAAACATTTACAATTCATGCCAAAAAAAACTGCCTTGTTTTTGTCAAAAACTGCATGGGATTAGCATAAAGTGGGCATGTATGTAAGGGGAGACTCGTATAACCCATTCTTATTCAGATATCTTGAGGTGAGAGGTCAAGGGACCCCTTTGAAAATGGTCATACCAGTTTTTCCCTCGCCAAAATTTTGCCTAACTTTGGAGTGTTATTTACCCCCCTTTCCGGCTAGCTAGTTTAACAGGGTTGGTACCAATGGATGAATTAGGTCTTCCAGTTTCATATATCAGTATCTTCACTCTAGCCGTCCACTAGCATCTGAAAGACAGTAATATCAACCGCGGATTCAAATTTCAACTGAGGATGCAAAATATTAAACTGGGGGGTGCAATGCATGCTCTGCACCCCTGCCTTGCCTGTCTCCCTGGCTCGCTCGCTTCTTACTGGGAGGCCAGAGAAATCCTAAGCAGATGCCTGAGGGACTGTTTGGCTGACTGCACGCTGTTGACAGACAGCACAGCTTTACACGTGAAAACAAGGCTATTTCGGGTAGGCTTCACAAAGATAGAATGTATGAATTTGTAGACACAGAGGGGGAAAATGACATTTTCTTTGCACGTGTTTGACATTTTTTCTCGAACTTGTCAACACAAAGTGCTTGGGGAGAACAGGATGGATAAAAATCCAACCATTTTGTTTTGCAAAGAGTGAAGTGTCACAGTGAAGGCTTTTATGCCAAAACATTATATATTGCGCATTCATTTGCATCACCAAATAAGTTTCCATTGATCGTGAGTCTCATTTCACAGTCCTGCATTTACTGATGACCCCCACAGCATTTGCACCTCCAGTTGTTGCATTTGGCAATGGGCAGAAATAGTCACGCAATGTCGATATTGTGCAGACAGAAACCAATCAAATCACTGCCAAAGCAATTAATATCTACATAATATGGCACTTTCTTTGACTGAAACAACCTTAAGCTTTGAGGAGATAACACAAATCCAGGGGTAATTTAATCACACAGAATAGCACCATCAATTCCAATTGGATTAACGGTGATCCCGTTGAGACAATTTCATTTGTTTTCCCTCTTCCCTGCCAAATGATAAAGTCAACGTGAGATGGATTCAACAGTAGGTGAATCTCCACGACGCCAAAGCAGGATTTCTTTCTTTCTTTGACTTTTTTCCTTGATATCCATTCTTGGCATGCTGGGTCACTCTAGGTCTGTCTGGCTGGCTGCAATCTTCCTTTAGCCACAGGCTTTCTGCTCCCCCTGTGTTGTGCATTAATGTGCGTGAGTCAAAGAGAAAGCAAAGAATACAATTACTTGCATTCAATGGTGGAAGTATGAAATGACTCATTAGGCTAATTGAGTAGCTTTGTTTACTTAACTTTGTGTACATTTGGAAGTCAGTATTATGACATTATATAGGCATCAGGGCTTAAAATTCACTTTGCAAACTGGGGGGGAATTCCCCCCTTATGTTCTTCAGATGGGGGGATTTATAGATTTTGGGGGAGATCTATAGACTTTGGGGGGGATTTTTTCAGCCGATACTATAACCGACAAATATCTGCTTCTCCTGTCCGATAAGCGATAATAATTTCACATTTTTGTATTTAAAAAAGGAAGTTCACCTGTAGTTTATGCACACCTGAGTCTAAATTACTATGGCTTTTGTCATTGTGTTTTATCTGCAGACTAAGCAGTCATAGGCTTTCGGTTCTATCAAAGCCTTTCGTTTTTACACTAATAGTGTAACACTATTAGTGTTACACTATTAGGGCCCTATCTTCCCAATGGTGGTAATTTTGCGTTAGCGCCCGTTTTGCGCTGGAATAGCGCCGTGCAAAGCCCTAATTGTGGGCGTGTCGGGCCGCTGCGCTTCACGTCATCTCAGCGCAAACCCCGATAGGCGTGTTTATGCCCATATTAACAGGATTCACCATAAGTTGAGATCACTCTCCTTAAAAGCCACAGCGTCACCGCCTGCACGTCTGTGATAGGCAGCAGCTTCTTTCTTGCTCAGTGCAAGCAGAGTGAGAGAGAGAGAGAGAGAAAAGAGAGAGGGAGAGAGTCAGAGAGAGAGAGAGAGGGGGGAGATAACGAGAGATGGAAGAGAGAATTGAAGGATGAACCAGTTTGGATTCGTAACGAAAATTTATGCTTTTGTAATTAGTAGCCTTTTAATTAATCGTTTCGCTCATTATAGGCTATAACATACACATTTAAAAATATTTGTTTATTTAATAGGGTAGGGATGTGTGAGATTTTAATTCTAGCCTATTTCAATAGCCTATACCAGAATTGTCCACTCGGGTTAAAGTCGAGCTGAACCCAAGAATGACTTTTCTTTTCTTTTAGTTCAAATACCTGGGTATGCAGTGCACCTATTTAATAATGTAGCAAAACAAATCACAACAATCTAATTTCTTTAGTTTTTCACACTTTTTCACATCAAAAGTTCGTTTTTCAAGATTTCATTGATAACGTTTGCTGACGTCACCTTGTACTATCATATTTCTACCCCATTTCAACCAATCGTATCACGAAATGCAGCTGTCAATCAAATCTTCATTTCTGGATAATTTTTTTCTTCCAAATGAAGTCGAAAATGGCGCCTATAGTGCCTGTCATCTGCCAGAATTCCTATCCCATAAACTAACTACTAACTTGGCCAATTGTTAGAAACATGAACAAAAAACAAAAAGTATAATCTCTAAGAATGCAAAGAAATGTAACTGGCTCGTTAAAACGCGCATTCCAGGGATATCGTATCGTTACAGCAGCGATAATGGCGCACGCATCTGAGAGCTTGGTTGTCAGGGGTTGCACTTCGGAGATTCCAGGCCGACGTGCTGCACTCTCCGCTCGGCAACACGAAGGCAGCTGGTTGCCTGCGGCTCGCTGAGCTCCGCTCCTCTCGTCAAAAGGCTCTTCCCGAGGGGAGCGCCGCAACACACTGAATCCCACTCGATTTGGAGGCAGAACACGCCAGGATTGGCCAAAGCCCAATCCAGTCCCCAGAATTGTCAAATAAAATCATCGACATGATACTATGACCCGCCTCTCAACCTGTCATCTTAGACAAATTATGTTTTCAGTCTGAAATGGACTCATTATGCACGTGACGAACAGGTTCAGTTCGACTTTAAGCTATTGTTGCATGGTGCAATGGTGCAGGGAGAGAGGTTACTGTATACTATCAATGGTTACTGTATAGCCTACTGGCCGGTGTTGTGTCAGAAAGTGATTTGCTGCCAGAATCTGATTTCGATCCGCGGGACCACGCGGTGCCTCGGCAGTGCCTCTACCCACCCTGTGCACCGACCCCCCCGGCCTGCCTACCCGGCCCAGCTCCCTTCTCCGGGGAGACCCCCCTTCAGGACACGGCACACTAGCCGAACACAAAGCACCCCTCCCCGCGCTACACACAGACTCCCGCCCCGCCAGACCCTTGTTCCCCTGGTAATCCAATTCAAAACGCAAATCACTTTTTCACACAAAACCATGACAAACGAATTCTCATTGTTAAATCAAGGTGTGTTTTTTTCTGCAGTGTAGGTTAGTTGAAAATCAACGTGGCATTCTGAGGAGGGAAGTGTGTCCGCGCACGAGCCGTGCGTAATGGGCCTATCCAAGCGAGGATTTCCTGCACTGCGCCGGAGAATGCTGTCTGCGCTCAGGCATACACCTGGCATAGTGGGGTTGTTTGCGCTAAGACCAGCTATTTGCTGGCGTTAAAATTGAGAGCACCCAAGGCCCCTTTTTCTAACACATTGAGCTGGAATGCCTATTTTGGAACGGCAACGCCCAAACCTCTCTTTGCTCTCGGCACATACCGACGGCATCTTCCCCAGAACGCTAAATGACACTTGCGCGGGACACATGATAGGCTAGAGGCCCACGGACACGCCTGGGCCACGCCTACACCTGTGTCATCCCAGCGCAAAACTGGACGGTGGAGGCAAACGATAGCTTAAGACGCTGGGAAGATAGCAATAAGAGGTGCGCAAACGCAGCGAAAACAATAGCGCCGTATGAAGATAGGGCCCTAATACACTACTAAATAACACTAATAGTAAAGTAGAATATTCTACTTTACTATTAGTGTTACAACCCAGCTCAAGGAACAAAAGAGGGAGTCATACACCAAAGAAAAAGTTAAAACAATACTCATTGATAACTCCTATTAATTTAGTTACTTAGTTACTTAGTTAGTTTTATTTTTCCAAAGTGTCATGCACCAAAGGTGCCCAGCCTGCATAGACTTAAGACATTACAATCATAACATACAGGAGCGATATAAAAGAAAGAACAGAATACGATTTATCTCCAAACATGTCAGACAGTAACAAATTTTAACACATCAAACATAAAGTAACATCCTAAGCTGTTGGTAGGAATTTTACTATATTATTAAGGGAGAATATAAACAACCCAACCTACACTAAACAACAGAACAAAAGGCGCATCGATGAGGAGGGAGAGAGACTGAACCCTGAAACACAAAGCAAAAACAACTTAACAAAATGATACATTTAATTCCCCCCAGCTCGCCTGCCCTGTCCAGCTTCTAACAAGCTGCTAAGATTACTTGTTTTGACTTGCATTTTATGCTAAGCTACATTTTCATTTGCATGCATGACAGTGCAACATTTGTAGCATTATTGCATCAAACTGATCGGTCATAAAGTAATCTGATCAAACTGTTGAAACTGATTGAAATGCAAACTTAAGTTTAATTAACTGTGGTTACATGGTCAAATCCATTATAGTTACTGACTCTGAGTAACTTTTACTGAGTACATTTTAAATCATCAGGGGTTGAATTGTGCAGTTTAACAGTTCAGAACCAATTCCCATCCCACCCAGAAAGTCTATGAAAATTGTTACCATTATTTTTATTAAATTCATATTCATTCATAGATATGTAATAATGTAATAACAACACTAAATAATAAATGTAATTCAAAGTCAGTCTTCCATCACATTCTTTATCTGTTATTTTCCTTTTTTTTGGTCTTCCTTCCATCCTTAATTTTAAGGATTTATTTTCAGGCATTTTGTGCTTTATTTATTTAATTAAGTAAATTATGGATGCAAACAAAACAGAAAACAACAAATTTGAACACTTTAATGTCGTAAATGAGGAGTGTATATTGTAACAAACACAGAATTGTTACACCTATTTCCACTTTTATTCAAATACAAATAATTTGCTGCCTCAACACAAATACTGGGCTCTCTGCACATCCCTACTACAAGCGTCACATTATCATACAGTAGGCCTGTAGTTTTTTTGGCTATTGGTAGTATTCTGTTATCACACGGCCATCTTCGTAGGAACGATTGTAATAAACTAAAAGGTGATTCCAATCAAATCAGAAACACAGCCAATAGATACAGTCGGTCTGTGTGGGCCCGGCCGTGGGGGAAAACGGCAGAAAGGAGGTGTTGTGACAGTTAGGTGGTCCGGCCCCAGGGCCGGTTCCAGAACCAGATGACTAAGGGTGCATCCAAGATAGGAAGGGGTGCAGATGCCCGGCCAAAGGCCGGGCCCACTTGGATGGCCGGCCGAAGGCCGGCCGCCCGAAAAATTTGACATGTTATTTTACTAAAAATAATGCATTTGACCATCATTTCAAGTAGAATGATACCACCCAAGCAAGAATATTTCAAGTGTTTCAAGTGCTTTACTGAAATATTTGGACCATATAATGATAATACAATTATCTCAACCTTAAAAGGTTACATATAGGTGCCAAAAAGCCATAAAATCACATCAAAGAACAAAGAAAAACAACAACGATAATTCAAGTTTAAACAGTAAGTGTGCAGCTGTAGCATTTATTTAAAAAAAAAAAAAAAAAAAAAAAAAATTTTTTTTTTTTTTTTTTTTTTACTTTTCAACTGAGCATGCAGACAATTAAAATAAGGGTGCAATGCATGCTTTTGCACCCCCGTAGAACCGGGCCTGTCCGGCCCCCAGCTATACTATAGATACAGTCAGTTTGTGGGGGCTGTGGGGGAAAACGTCAGAAAGGAGGTGTCATGACAGTCAGGTGCCCCCCCCCCCAAACTACTATAGTCTTCTATGACGAGACAGTATGAGATGTGTGGATTGTAAAACGCCATATTGCTAGGAAATGCATCTGACATCATGGGAACACTATGGATAATCAAACACCATGTGGAAAGGTAATCGGTATTGTATTCCCTGTGTCAGTAAGTACTGGTGTTTGGAGAACTGCAAAAAAGGTTCAATATCCATTGGGTTTAGGCCGGAGGGGTTGGCACAGACACAAGGTCAGCCATTACAATACATTGGAGGAGGCTTCATCCTGAGTCATATTGCTTCCAATTTACTTACTAATATAGAACTCTTGTTCTTCTGCGCTCTCCAGAAGATAATGGAAAATGAAATGAAGTGGCGGGGAGCTGGTGTCACTGGGGGCGGGGGGCTGGTGTCACGAGGGGGCGGGAGGCTGGTGTCGTGGGGGGCTGGTGTTACGCGGGGGTGGGAGGCTGGTGTCACAGGGGGGCGGGAGGCTGGTGTCACGGGGGGGCGGGAGGCTGGTGTCACGGGGGGGCAGGAGGCTGGTGTCGCAGGGGGCTGGTGTCACGGGAGGGCGGGAGGCTGGTGTCACGGGGGGGCGGGAGGCTGGTGTCGCGGGGGGGCGGGAGGCTGGTGTCGTGGGGGCGGGAGGCTGGTGTCACGGGGGGGCGGGAGGCTAGTGTCACGGGGGGGCGGGAGGCTGGTGTCGCGGGGGGCTGGTGTCACGGGGGGGCGGGAGGCTGGTGTCACGGGGGGGCGGGAGGCTGGTGTCACGGGGGCGGGAGGCTGGTGTCACGGGGGGGCGGGAGGCTGGTGTTGCGGGGGCGGGAGGCTGGTGTCACGGGGGGGCGGGAGGCTGGTGTCACGGGGGGGCGGGAGGCTGGTGTCACGGGGGGCGGGAGGCTGGTGTCACGGGGGGGCGGGAGGCTGGTGTCACGGGGAGGCGGGAGGCTGGTGACACGGGGGGGGCGGGAGGCTGGTGTCACGGGGGGGCGGGAGGCTGGTGTCGCGGGGGCGGGAGGCTGGTGTCACGGGGGGGGCGGGAGGCTGGTGTCACGGGGGGCGGGAGGCTGGTGTTGCGGGGGCGGGAGGCTGGTGTCACGGGGGGCGGGAGGCTGGTGTCACGGGGGGGCGGGAGGCTGGTGTCGCGGGGGCGGGAGGCTGGTGTCACGGGGGGGCCGGGAGGCTGGTGTCACGGGGGCGGGAGGCTGGTGTCACAGGGGGCGGGAGGCTGGTGACACGGGGGGGCGGGAGGCTGGTGTTGCGGGGGCGGGAGGCTGGTGTCGCGGGGGGCTGGTGTCACGGGGGGCGGGGGGCAGGGGGCACTGGGGGGTTGGAGATGTGACGGCTGGGAGCTGATGGGAGATAATCGCGGGACACAATAACCGCTGCCAAGAGAATCCCTCTGGAGGCTTCTTTATGGTCGTAATAACCGTCACCCTGTCTTGCACTGTGAGGTTACAAACACAACACGCACACACAGACACACACACAGACACACGCGCACGCACGCGCACACACACACACACGCACACACACACACACACACACACACACACACACACACACACACACACACACACACACACCACACACACACATATGTGAGCAAAGTAAACATACCATATGAAAACCCATAGGCACAAGGCACACAAAAGCACGTAACTCACAAACGTTCAGTCATGTTGTCTCCAGAGGGGAGTAATTAAGTATTTATACTTAAGTAGAATTTTCAGGTATCTTACTGATTATTTATTTTCTGACAACTTTTAACTTTTTGAACACAAGTATCTGTACTTTCTATTCCTTACATTTTCAAAACGGCTTGTTACTTTAGTTTTAATGACAGACAAAAACGATTGACTGTCTTGCTCATCTCACGGTCTAGCTTGCTCGACCGCCTCTCTCACTTTCTCTGGTGTAGATCACATCACCCAGTCCTGGGTCCCCTGCTCTTCCTGGTGTACATGCTCCCCCTGGGGAAGATACTGAAGAGCCACAACATCAACTTCCACTGCTACGTCGATGACACCCAAATCTACTTTCAAACCTCCCCTGACATCCATCTGACTCAAGCCCAGGCCACCAAATGCCTCAATGACATCCGCCACTGGATGAGCAACAGCTCCCTCCAGCTCAACGGCAGTAAAACAGAAGCCATCCTCATCGGTACACCTCACCAAACAAAACAGGCTGGCATCACCCACATCACCATCGATGGTCACTCCATCCCCCCCTCCTCACTGGTCACCAGCCTGGGTGTCAAACTTGACCAAACACTGTCATTTGACGCCCACATCAAATCCATCTGCCAAACCTCATTCTACCATCTCCGGAACATCTCAAAGCTCAGACCCCTCCTACCCCAAGCCGACGCTGAAAAACTGGTCCACGCATTCGTCTCCTCCCGCATTGACTACTGCAACTCCCTGCTTGCAGGCCTCCCCACCAAATCCATCCAGAGACTGCAATATGTTCAGAACTGTGCCACCCGGGTTCTTAACAGAACCCGGAAGTCAGAACACATCACCCCTGTCCTCCACTCACTCCACTGGCTCCCCATAAACCAACGCATCACCTTCAAACTCCTCCTCCTGGTCTACAAGGCAGTCAACCACACTGGTCCCACCTACCTTCAGGAACTCCTCCCCCCAAGGCCCCCTCCCGGTCACTCAGATCCGACACCCTCAACCTGCTTGTTGTCCCCCGCACCAAGCTGGCAACGATGGGTGACCGAGCCTTCTCCACTCTGGGGCCACGCCTGTGGGACCAGCTCCCAGAAACTGTTCGGGCCTCTGAATCCCTCGCTGTTTTTAAAACGAACCTTAAGACTGAAGACCCACCTGTTGTAGCCAATTTTGATGTGTTCTATATGTTGTGCATGTGTGTGGTATGGATATTGGTGTCAGGGGTCAACTTTGCTGTAGTTGATTCACCTGTACACTAGAGGGCATGGGCACCTAGGTGATCACCCTCACATTACTCTACATAGGTGGGTCACAGGTGCACGGCATGAGGGAATCAGCAACTGGGAAGCCACAAAGTTTTTCAACCGTGTGTGGTCGGCTGGTTGAGGTCTTGTAATGCAGTATTAGTTTGTTTGTTTGTTTATTACGTAAATGTCATGAGCTCGGTTTTATACCATTACTCAGTGCACCCGGCTTTTTGTAGGTGTATTTTTAAATATTTGCAATAATAAAACGTCAAATGCATATTCCATGGCGGACCTCCCTTCTTGCATCACCATGAGTTGGAAATGTCTTCAAATTCCCTCAAGTGGCATTTTTTGTTGTTGGATTGCCACTACATTTTGTTGAAAAACTATGCTTCATTGGATGGATCACTTGGATGGAAGGACAGCCGCCATGCTCTATTGACTGTTCCAGCTGAATCCACTTAATTGAAAGCCTCTGTGAAAGCAAGACTCACGGTAGGACTGTTTCAGAATTGTTACAAGTTGTGTGGAAGAGATTGGCCTTCTCATAAACAGGATAAAGGTAAATCCTACTACAATTCTAAACAAAGTTCGGCTGCTAAATCAGGATCAAAATGAGTCAAGTGGGAATGACTGTGCCTGTCAATCAAAGTGAAATGGAGAAGGAAGTGAGTAAAAGAGAGGTTAAACTCACTGCAAAGGCTTTTGAAGCAAAAGTATTGGCACGTCAAAAGGAAAGGAATGCCATGGTGAAGAAACTCTACAAATTAAAAAAGGAAGTTGAGCAAATGATGCTTTCAAATGAAAATGTGTCTGAGGTGCAGACCAAGTATCAAATGTTTCTAAAACTGAGTGTGGAAACAGCAGAATTGCATGAATCATTGACAACATTACTACCAAAGGATGAAATGTCAAAACAAAATGAATGGTTTGAAACCCAAATGCACAGCAATAAAGAAATGGTACAAAAAATGGATGAGTGGTTGCTTGATACCAAAATGCAGTGCAAATATGATGATGATGATGAAGATGATGATGATGTGAAGGATTTGACTGTGGCAAATGACAATGTTGCACCACACATAATTGTGGTCAATGATGATGTTCAAGTAGGTGACAGCATTTCTAATACTGGTGGTAAATCATGCTCATCAGCTGGCAGCTCAAAGTCTCACAGGTCCTCAGCCTCTTCTGCATGCCTCAAAGCAGAGGCTGAAAGGGCTGCTCTCCTTGCTTTGGAAGCTGCCATTCAAGAAAAACATGAGCTGCAGGCTCAGGAGGAGCAACTCAGACAAAAAAGGGAATTGCTTGAATTGCGGAGTCAAATAGCTGCTCAAACAGCAAAAGTCACTGTGCTCAACAGAGGTTCTGATGTACAGAGCTCCAAAGCTCACTCAAATGGAATGAATTCATACTTGGAAAAATCAAAACGCAAATCTTCTCTCAGACCCTCTGCCATGGAATTTGTTCCACAAAGTTCCAACCATCAGTACCATCATCCACCTATAGGAGGGAGCAAAGTTGCAATGCCAATGGATGCACGGCCAAAGGATTCAAATCAATTCCATCATCTACCTATAGGAGGCAGCAACGCTGCAATACCAATGGCACATCAACAGGATTCAAACAATCAATTCAATCATCCACCTATAGGAGGCAGCAAAGCCGCAATTGTAATGGGGGCACAGCCCAAGAAAACCTTTGTGAGACAAGGTGGATCAAAATCTCAGCCTAATGCTCAGAGTTCCAAACAGAGCATGCTTCAAGGATCTCAGCAAGCATATCACACCACACAGCACGAACAGGAACACGACTGTGCTGGCTCAGTGCAAATCAGTATGGATCAAGGCAATCTTTTCACCATCATGCAACAGCAAAATGATATAACGGCTCTACTAGTGCAGCAACAGTCTTCACTATCCTTGCCTCCAAGAGATATACCAACTTTCGACGGAAACCCTCTTGAGTACAACACGTTCATCAGAGCATTTGTGCATGGAGTGGAAGGAAAGACTGCGAGCGGCGTAGACTGCTTATACTTTTTGGAGCAGTACACCAAAGGACAACCTAGGGAGTTGGTTAAGAGCTGTCAACACATGCCACCTGACACAGGATATCAAAGAGCAAGGACACTTTTACAGGAACGCTTTGGAAATGAGCAACGAATAGCCACTGCGTACATGGAGAAGGCTCTTGGATGGTCGTCAGTGAAGTCAGAGGACATCAAGGCCTTGCAAGCATTTGCCTTGTTTTTACGTGTCTGCTGTAATGCCATGGAGGACATTTGTTACATGTCGGAGATGAATATGCCGTCCAACATGCGTGCTATAATCTTGAAGTTACCATACAAACTGAGAGAAAGATGGAGAAACACTGCTTATGAGCTGCAGGAGAAGTACCACCGTCAAGCAGGTTTCAGTGACATTGTCAATTTCATTGAGAGACAAGTGTCTATTGTTTCCAATCCACTATTTGGAAACATTCAGGATCCATCCAACTCACCACCAAACTACAAAGCTGGAAACAAAATCTCACAGCTTCGCATCAAGGAAAAAGGAAGCAGCTTTGCTACTTCTGTGGCACCTGTTAATTCTGAAGCCATTTCTCGAATGCAAAATGAAAGAAACTTCTCTGATAGGCCAAGAAAGGTATCATGTCTGCTGTGTGAAGAGGGTCACAGATTGGAGATGTGCCCCAAAATGAAGAAGAAGTTGCACAGACAGAAAATTGACTTTCTAAAAGAGAAAGGTGCCTGTTTTGGGTGCTTAGCTGTTGGACACATGAGCAAAGATTGCTATAGTCGTTTGTCTTGTAAGCTGTGTAACCTAAAGCATCCTACCATCCTCCACATTCATTCAAATGAGAAAGAAATTAAATCAGAGGACACACAGCATGAAGCACCAAAGAATCACACAGTTTCCTCTACTACATGTGGCCATATAGGGGCCGGAGCAGAGGATTGCATTTTGCCAATTGTGCCCGTACAGATCAAGGCTATGAAAGGCAGTAAAATGCTAAAAACGTATGCATTCTTAGATTCTGGCAGTAATGCCACTTTCTGCTCTGAGCGACTGATGAGGGAGCTAAAGGTCAAAGGAAGAAACACCAAAATGCTGTTGAGAACAATGGGCCAAGAAAAGGTTGTAGACAGTCACATCATCGCAGGATTGGAGGTAGCTGCACTCAATAGTAGGGGTGTCACGATACACTCAGTTCACGATACGATACGTATCACGATACTGGGTTCACGATAACGATACGATACGATACGATTTTAACAATATTTTTTTAAACTTGAATAATGACAATATATGACTGGAAAAGTAGTATTTTATTTGAAATGCACAAATACAAAACATGCTGTTGTGGGAAATTGTTATTACAATAACAACTAGAAAAAACATGAGATTGGAGATAAGGCTTATCTTGAAATAGAATGAGTTACACCGTCACTTAGATTTACTTTGAACTAAAAGGTTTCTCAGCAGTATAAATTCTCATTATGCATCTTCAGTTTTTCTTCAAACTCAAACAACAAGACTTTTCTTAGTCTATTTTTTATGCATCTTCAGTTTTTCCTGTCAAGTAAACAGTTTTGCCAGAAACTCAATTGAATGGTTTCTCTCCTGTATAACTTCTCATGTGTCTCTTCAGAGACTTGTTCAACTGAACTACTTTCCACACATTGAACTTCAACAAACAAAGACGTTTCTTTGTCTATTTTTGAAGAAAAAAAAAAAAAAAAAAAAAAAAAAAAAAAAAAAATTTTCACGATATGAGATTTCATCTCAACGATACATATCGTGACGTTTTACTATCGCGAAATTTCGTGGGACGATATATTGTGACACCCCTACTCAATAGTGACACCTACTTTGAGTTGCCTGGTGTGTACACACAGTATAAGATGCCTGTGACTCGTAATAACCTTCCACGACAGGAAGAGTTAAGTGCTTGGCCACACTTAAACTCTGTGGAAATTCCAACTATTGATGCTGAGGTGGAACTGCTAATTGGCACCAACGTTTCAAAAGTAATGGAGCCATGGGAAGTGGTACACAGCAAGGGTGAAGGGCCTTATGCTGTCAAGACCCTACTTGGATGGGTTATCTATGGACCACTGAGAGGAGGCATGGAGACTGGGAGCAGCTGTCCTAGCATTACTGCCAACCGAATATCCATTGCTCGGATAGAGGAACTGTTGGTGAAGCAATACAACCACGACTTCAATGAGAGATCAACAGAGGAAAAGCCAGAAATGTCGAGAGAAGATCTCAAGTTTATTGAAATCATGAACACTTCAGCTGAACTAGACAACGGGCATTACTGCTTGAGGTTACCTTTCAGAGAGCATAATGTCACCATGCCCAATAACCGCCATGTTGCTGAGCAAAGGGTCCTCTGCCTGAAAAGGAAAATGGAGAGAAATGCTACATTTAAAGAGGAATACACCCAGTTTCTTGGTGATGTCATAAATAAAGGCTATGCGGAGAGGGTGCCAGAACACCAACTGGAAGGAAAAGAAGGACAAGTCTGGTACATCCCGCATCATGGCGTGCACCATCCTAAAAAAGGAACTTTGAGAGTGGTGTTTGATTGCGCTGCAAGCTTCAAAGGGATGTCACTTAACAGTCAGCTCCTCCAGGGGCCTGACTTGACAAATTCATTGCTTGGAGTTCTCACAAGGTTTCGTCAAGAAACTATAGCAGTGATGGCTGATATTCAAGCAATGTATCACCAAGTTAAAGTGGCAAAACAAGATGTAGATTTTCTTCGCTTCCTGTGGTGGCCAGACGGTGAACTGTCACAACATCTCACTGAATACAGAATGACTGTTCATCTGTTTGGTGCAATATCATCGCCCAGTTGTGCCAGTTTTGGCCTAAAAAAGACTGCTGAAGACAACAGAGCAGAATTCCCAGCACATGTGATCGACACCATCAACCACAATTTTTACGTGGACGATTGCTTAAAGTCCCTGCCCTCAGAGGATGAAGCTGTGGCCTTGGTGAGAGACCTGACAGCTCTATGCCAGTTGGGAGGATTTCAGCTGGTGAAATGGACTAGCAACAGCAGGTCAGTGTTGGAATCCATTGATGTGGAAAAAAGAGCCAAGGAAGTGAAAGAATTGGATTTCGACAGAGATAACCTCCCTATCGAGAGAACACTGGGACTGCAGTGGTGTGCAGAAACAGACACCTTCAGGTTCAAGATGGCTGTCCAGGAAAGACCACTGACAAGACGGGGCATCTTGTCCGTGGTAAGCTCTGTTTATGACCCCATTGGATTTTTGGCACCCTTTACCTTACCTGTCAAGTTGATGCTGCAAAACCTCTGTAGGTTGAGCTACACTTGGGATGATCACATTCCTCAGAACTACCAGCTGCAGTGGGTGGGGTGGCTAGAAGACCTAAAAAGGCTCAGCACATTTAGCGTGCCAAGATGCATCAAGCCCAAAGACTTTGGACAGCTCATAAGTGCCCGACTACATCATTTCTGTGACGCCAGTGAGGATGGTTACGGCACAGTTTCGTACCTCAGGCTGCAGAATGACAAAAAGAAGGTTCACCTAGCCTTCATTCTAGGAAAGGCACGAGTTGCTCCAGTAAAGAAAGTGACAATCCCAAGGATGGAACTAACAGCCGCTGTGCTTGCAGTGCGGGTTGACAGGATGCTAAAATCAGAACTGCAACTAGAGCTGGAAATTTCAACCTTCTGGACAGACAGCACAACAGTGCTAAAGTACATCAGGAACGAAACAAAGCGCTTTCACACCTTTGTGGCCAATAGGATTTCTGCTATAAGAGAAGCCACTGCCATCTCACAATGGAGGTACGTTGATACAAAGCAGAATCCGGCTGATGAGGCCTCTCGCGGGGTGAAGGCTGAGTATCTTCTCACAGCCAGCAGATGGATCCATGGCCCAGATTTTCTTTTCAACAATGAAGGAGAATGGCCTATTAACATTGTGGATTCTGCTTCTATCAGCAGTGATGACCCGGAGGTCAAAAAAGAGGCTACGGTGAATACTGTGCTCATCAAGGATGCACCAAAAGCAACAAATACCATCAACAAAGAGGCACAGAATGCAACAAACCAGCTCATAACCCATTTCTCTTCATGGAAAAGGCTGAAGATCTCTGTTGCTTGGTTTCTCCAACTGAGAAAGATGTTGCTGCTGTTGAGTCAGAAGAGGAAGGAAATACAAGCTTCTGTGTCCAGCAGTGGACTTGACATAGCTCAACAGAAGAAGAAAGTGGAAAGGGAGATGCAAAGTTTCAGAGCCACACTCAGTGGTCAAACTGTGTCTCTTGAAGATATTGACACCACTGAAAGTGTCATAATTCAGTACTGTCAATTGGAAAAGTTCAGTGATGAAATAACTTCTTTGAAAAGGGGAACATCTGGAGTGAAGAAAGTCAGTCACATCTACAAACTGGATCCAGTGCTGGACAAGGGGCTGTTGAGAGTGGGAGGAAGGCTTAACAAAGCAGCTATGCCTGATGACATGAAACACCCAGTCATTCTTGGTAAAGATCAGCACATCTCCACTCTCATTTTACGCCACATTCATGAGCAATTAGGACATTGTGGTAGAAATCACCTGCTTTCCAGACTTCGTCAACATTACTGGATCACCAGTGCAAATGCTGCTGCCAGAAAGATCCTCTCTTCCTGTGTTATCTGCAGGCGGTATAGGGGGAAATTGGGCGAACAAAAGATGGCAGATTTGCCGAAAGAAAGACTCCAACCTGACTTCCCACCATTCACAAATGTGGGCGTTGATTATTTTGGCCCTTTTGAGGTGAAGGCAGGCCGCAGCTTCGTCAAACGCTATGGGGTGATCTTCACTTGCATGTCCAGTAGGGCAGTGCATTTGGAAATAGCATACTCATTGGACACCAGTTCTTGCATCCATGCACTGCGCAGATTTATCTCTAGAAGAGGCCAAGTATCACACATCAGATCGGATAACGGAACCAATTTCGTGGGAGCAGAACGCGAGTTGAGAGAGGCTCTATCTGCTCTGAATCACAAGACAATTCAAAACTCACTACTTCAGTCTGGAGTGAAATGGAGCTTCAACACTCCTGCTGCATCACATCATGGCGGAGCATGGGAGAGAATCATTCGCATGGTCAGAAAAGTGCTGAACTCCGTACTTCATCAGCAAACTGTGAATGATGAAGGATTGCAAACTCTTCTGTGCGAGGTGGAAGCCATATTGAATGACCGTCCCTTAACAAAGATCTCAGATGATCCTAACGATCTCGAACCCTTGACTCCAAATCACATCCTCTTGTTGAAAGGCAAACCTGCTCTACCACCTGGCCTGTTTGAGAAAAGTGACCTGTACACCAAACGACGATGGAGGCAGGTTCAGTTCCTCTCAGATCTCTTTTGGCACAGATGGATTCGGGAATACTTGCCACTGTTGCAGGAACGGCAACGGTGGTCAAAGGACAAGAGAAGCTTTGTCACAGGAGATGTTGTGATTGTAGCGGACTCTACCGCCCCTCGTGGATCCTGGTTGTTGGGAAAGGTACTGCAGACCTTTCCTGACGCGCAGGGTTTGGTGCGGTCTGTTAAAGTCCAGACCAAATGTAACATACTGGAGCGACCGATCACAAAGATCTGTCTTCTGTTGGAAGCTGACTGATTGGACATTGGGGTTTTTCTCTGACCCTATGGATTACGGACTATGGTACATAGACATTGAAAACACACTTGCACTACGGCCTTGTAAAAAAAAAAAAAAAAAAAAAAAAGGCTCCATTGTTTGTATGATGTTGAATTGTTATGTTATTTTACAGTAACAATTAGGGGCCGGTGTGTTGTAGCCAATTTTGATGTGTTCTATATGTTGTGCATG